>NC_090189.1:7292513-7425013 GCF_024679245.1 Pseudorasbora parva
ACACATAGCTTATCCTACAATATGCACAAATAGGGAAAAGGTTAGACAGAAAGACTGTAGGATAGTAAATATTTTCTATTTTACTATCTATTAGATATTTTATATCTTTTACTATTCCTGTAGTAGTATTATGGTATGGTGATGGTATTCATATGTCACTAAGGTACTTTGAAGAATAACATGGTATTTCCATGTTAGTGTTTAAGGCACCATGTCCAAATACCATGCATGGCTTTTTTATTTTTATTTTTTAACTAGTTACTACAAGTGTTAATACATAGGGTTAGTGCTTTTTAAATATGTTGCTCGCTTACAAACATGAATGATATACCTTAGTTTTTGTGTCCTTAGTAGGCCTATTACCATCCATGTGATCAGATGTATGATTTTCAGCTAGAGGATGATAAAACGGGTAAAAATCCCAGACAACATTTTTGGAAGGTTTCTTTGGATTTGTGAAGGAAAACACCTAGCAACACGCTAAAAACAATCACACTTTCTTCAGAAAATGTCTAAATCTATTCGTTAAGACTACTCTGCTCATGTTTTTATTAAGGGTCACTTAAGAAAGCCTAATCAGCCAAACAACAATTAACTCACGGGACATCCCCCAATCGCTCCGACCTCGTTGGATAGAGGGATTCTAATTTCGTCGGGAATTAATTTAGGAGCCATTAAGTCGACGATAATAACGGTCATCCGTCCAGTGCGCGGGAATAACTGACTTCGCCACAACGAGGGCGCGAAAATTACGCGGCATCCGCTGGTCACGAGCCGAGTTATTATTAAAAGCACGAGATCACGACTTCTTACGATCCCCTGCAGAGCTTCTCATCGCAGAAGCACAATGTTCCCTAGTCTTCGACACTGCGCTAGCACAATGTTCCCACAGTTCCTTTACAAACATTTTCACGGCGAGACACTCTCACATTCATCTTTCAATCGAGACACAACGGAAATGTCCGGCCGGTCTATAATGACAGATTTCGAGGTGTCATTGAACACCACTCGGCTCGGCTATTCTGCGCCCCCTCCTTCTATTTTTCCAAAATGGACGAAATCTGGCTCGGAGATTCTCTGACGTTTCTGACAGGGACATCTACACCAAATTTGTCCAATTTTCCGGTACCAGCGGGAATCCTGAAGCATCCTTCGTCTGTGATTGGCTGAACGCGTAACGTCTGAGGAAATATGGCCATTTATGTACCGAGGAATGCTCGCCAATTCACCTGCACGTACGTTGCGTAATGCGACATTCCCCAAGGCTCCGCTTTTAATGCATGGTCAGTATAACGTCGAATACAGTTTGTGAAGGATCGTGAATGCGCAAGGACTTTTTATTCCTGCGCAGATGCGAACATTAACTGTCCCCATGACGAGCACAAAGAACTATTGGTACACAAGCCAATCACACGTTAATTGCCTGTAATTGCATGTGTGGGTGAAGCGGTTCTGGCTGTAATTTTCCATCTGTTATAATTGCACTTTGACACAAAGGACATTTAAGTGTGCGTGTGAGAGATGTGCAATTATAATAAGACTTTATTGCCTGCTCAAGGCATCAAACATGATTTGACATTTTATAATAAAACTGACATTCAAGCACAGATCTACCAGGGGACAGAGGAAGATATATAAAACACCATAGACATTTTCTAAGTAGCCTAGTATAATATCCTATATAATGTCGAAAATGCTAATTTAGCAATAACCTTCCATCTTTATCAGGGAGTTAAATGGTCTGAAAGCCCTCTTATTACCCAATGGCAATTAATGCTTTTGTTAAAAAATTACAAGTTAATTAAATAAATGGTTAAGGTAAAAATTACACAACATTTAGGCAAGTAAAGTTGCACGACTCATGTGTGCACATCATGGCTTAGTGGAAAAACTCACCTTACACTTTTATTTTTTTTAAATGTCATATGTATATTTTTCCTTTTTATTAGCTATTATTCCCGCCTTTTATATGCATACTTTATCCGTTTTCACTTACTCCCATCCCATCATTTGCTGAAATCAATTGTCATTCTCCAAACCAAAAAGCTGCCCGACCAGCCAAAAGAACAATCTGTAATAGGAGACCAATTTAGGATGGAAGGATGGAGAGAAAAGAAGGGAGGGAGGGATGAGACTCATTGTGAATTCCGGAAACGCTCCTCCACATGGAGAGGTGGGCTGCCACATCCGCGTGATGCTCATCTTATTCCGCAGCAGCATCGAGCGTGGATTGGTGGGCACGCGGTATTCCCTCTCGTGTACGAGAGAATGGGCGTGCTCGGGGAAGCTCGGTCACGCAGCGTGGGCGCTGTGAGTAGAGCGCGGGTATAAAAGCTCGAGCAGACCGGCGGGAGATGCAGCAGACAGCAGCTCAGGAAAGCTCACGCGCTCGGCTCACAAACACCGGCAGCGACAGCAACAGCAAAGCATCATGGTTCTCATCTGGACTCAGTTCGGCGTCAAACACAAGAATGTCAAGTGCAAAGTGAAAGTGATCCACGGAGAGGAGGGATGGACCTCGGAGGTGAGATGCTGCACATTATATTTAATATGCATTTATATTAGGCTATCCACTGCATAATATACACTCAGATTTTGGTGTATATTATATAGTGGGGAATATAGACGTCAAAACTTTGAGGGTATTACATGTATTATGCAGCAGCATATTTATGCACATCTATATTCCCCACAATATATTATGCATATAGATTTATATATTGGAGAATATAGAGGCTATGTTATATATATATATATATATATATATATATATATATATATATATATATATATATATATATATATATATATATATATATATATATATACACCTCTATTATCTACTATGTTATAGTGGGGAATATAGACATGTATAGATTTATAATTTGTTATATATGCCTCTGTATTCTCAACTATATTATACACCCAGAAACTTTGAGTTTATATTATAGAGAATTTAGAGACATTTTAAAAAGCTGTGCATTGTATAATATACACTCAAACTTTAAGTCAAAATGCAATACTTTTGTTTTGTAAAATAATGCATGCTTATACTTTATTATATCAAATTATAATAATTTAGTTGATAGTTGTTTTAAACCATAAAAATGTAATAATGCATTTTAATGCATTATTATTATTTTAAATTATAATAATGACATTAAAATTAAAATCAAGTTGTTTTAAACCATACAAAATATAAGTTGTGCAATATTCACAAGAAAAATGGAAGAATTCATCCTCTCTTCATTATCTGTGATGCATGCATTCCTGCCTGAACCAATGAATGTCATCTTTTTATTTGGAATCACCTTGTGTTGGAGAACCAAGGAGAACTAGAAACGAGCGTACTCTAAACTCCTGCCTTCTGTCTGTGTGTGTGTATGTAGGAGGCGCGTGAAGAACCTGAGGTGTCTAGCCCCCCGTCCTCACCAGAGTGTGTGGATTACTACTCTGTGCTCGGGGTGCCGAGTGACTCTAATGAGGAGGAGATCAGACGGGCGTACAAGCGTCTGGCGCTCCGTTACCACCCAGACAAGAACCCAGACGCAGACGCAGAGGACAAATTCAAACAGATTGCACAAGCCCACGATGTTCTGACCGACCCTGAGAAACGCAGCATCTATGATCAACAAGGTGAGATTGCAATCACAGACATGTTTAAAATGGATGCACTTGCATGTCAAAATGCAAGCAATTCACACTGTTAGACCTCAGATTCACACACTCATCAATTATTTATCCATGCTTTATTAACCATTCCCAAAACAGACACGCATTTATGAAACCCTAAGACGTGCACACTAATAAAAGCTTTTCATCTTCCTCCAGGTTTGCCCAAAGGGGGTGTGACTCCCGCTGGAAACAAAAGCGACCCCTCCCACAGCACCTCAAAGGCCGACGCCCACTCCTGGCACATGTTCTTTAACTTTGAAGTCGACTCCGACGACGACCTGTTTAACCCGTTCCTGAGGAACCCCCTGCCCCACCTCAGCCGCAACAAGGGCGGGCTAAAGCCATCGGGCGTGGCCGAGGTTCACGAGATCCTCGTGTCACTGGAGGACATTTTGTTGGGCGTGACGAAGCGTGTGAAAGTGACACGCCTCCGGCAGGCAGACAAGCACACGCTGAGACCGGAGGAGCGCGTGTTCGACGTGGAGGTGAAGAAGGGATGGAAGGAGGGCACCAGAATCACCTTCCCCAAGGAGGGCCATCAGATGCTCGGCCACGCCCCTAACGACCTAGCCTTCGTTGTTAAGGAGAAGAAGCACGCCCACTTCAGACGAGACGGCTCACATATTGTGTACATCGCCACCATCACTCTGCGAGAGGTGAGATGTGTATGTGTGTACGTGTGCATGGCAGTACGAAATGTTCCCTCGCAGTCGCTGGTACTCAATAAGCCTCTGCAGAGAGCAGAATCTAAATTTAGCATCTCTCCCCCGCAGCCTCAGCGCACACACTCTCACACACTCCCCCTCCCATCTCGCACACCTCCTCCTCGACTCTTAGCATCGTCTCACACACATTCTGTCATTGCTCCTCTCTAGCAGAGGATTTCATTTCGCCTTTACGCCCTCATGCATCTATTTTCTACTATGAATAGAGCCATACTAATATCTTGAGAGTTGGATGGCCGATATAATGATATATACAAGATGGAAACCTTGAATGAAATTGCTCTTATTTAACATAATTGTACTAAAAATAAACAACAGAAATGGTTAATCCCGTTGACAGACTTTAACTTGACAAGCGAACATCGATCATTTGATGGTGATCATTTTAAAAGGACCAATTATTGGCCAATTCATTGACATTCTCTGATTATCGTCATTGATAACTGTGGCTGATTGGCCGATGTAATAGTGATATATACGTACAAGTGCAAATCATAGTTTATTATCCCGTGAAAAGTCCATTGATACTTTTAGCTAACAGTTTTTTACTAGCCAAGCTGACATTTGTCGATAATCTTAAAACGACCGATTATTGGCCTATTTTAGCATTTCGAGATTATTGGCTGATAAACAGAAGGGCTCATTAAATCGGCCCTCCTGCTCAGATATCAGATTTGGCATCGGAAGTTAAAAACAACCGTTTATGCTTTCATTTTTTCCATCTCATTTCCATTCTTACTTTCCACACCAAACCTCTCACCCTCGTTCGCTCTCTCCCGCTCTCATTTCCACATCCACTTCATCTTTCTCTACCCACGCACACCCTCTCGTCCCCCGCAGACTGGAGCATCATTGAGAAATGAGAGCGATTAGCGGCTCTTTTCTGCCGTTGCATAACAGCAATGTTCATCTGTCTGGCCTATATTCCGCCCGCGTTCATACTCGAGTTATATAAAAGCATCATATATAGACAAGTGGATTAGACATATGCCGGAGGGGCATTATAGCTCTTCTGCAGCAGTGTGTGATATAACAGATCGTACCTCAAGACAAAGAGGGCTGCCAGAGGATCGATATAGACCATTATATCAAAGATGGTCCTGTGACACAATGTTTAACACTTTTCTTTCTTTGTTTGTTTTTCTCCAGGCTCTATGTGGGTGCACGGTTAATGTTCCTACGCTTGATGGACAGATGAAGCCCCTCCCATCCAGTGATGTAATCAAGCCCGGCTCACTGAGAAGGCTCATAGGGGAGGGGCTTCCCCGGGCGAAGAACCCCGCCCAGCGCGGCGACCTACTGGTTGAATTCCAAGTGGTTTTCCCAGATCGCATTCCTCCGAGCAGCAAAGAGATCATCAAGCACAGCTTGGGACAGTGTTAACTTAAGACAGCGCACTAATTTCAGTGATGGACTTAAGGTCAGCTGTTTGTCTCTGTGAGGCATACACACTAAGTGTGAGACGGGATGCTCACACAAACATATTACACATAGGTATGTCATACCTGCGTAAGTGTGATTCGTACAGAGAAGAGGTGTTTGAGGAAAACACACCTACACTCCTCTGACTGAAGAGCATAGGTGCTACTCTGAAGTGTTAGCATACTTCTTTAACCATGACGACCTTGTACTCATGTACAGAACTGTCAGTGATTTAGTCTCTATGAGAGATTCCTGTGTCATGTTCCAATGAATTATTTGTAAAAAATTATACAGAGAAAGTGTGACTTTATTAGGTATTGCCTGGCATGTAAGATGAACGCATGTTTTGTATGGAAAAATAAAGTTTTATTATTGAAATAAATGCCATTGTGGTCTTTAATTGGTTGAGTGCTTAAAATAGAAGATGAAGAATGCATACATGGATGATGCATGCAATAAATAAAATACAAGAGGGAGAAGAGCTGTTTAATATATAGGCAAAACCAGTGTTTTTTCATGCGCTGGTCGATTTTGGGCTAGTGGAAAAAAACATCCAATTTATTTTATCACACTATTTATTTGCGTCTGTAGATATTAATTGCAATACATACTCAAAATGCATTAGCACTTAGACCAGACTTAACAAAAAAATTAAGAAACCACTGCAAAATGAGCCGTTTCTCTGGTTTTACTATTTATAGGTATGTGTTTTGGGTAAAATTAACATTTTTGTTTTATTCTATAAATTACTGACGTTTTTCCCAAATTCCAAATAAAAATATTGTAATTTAGAGCATTTATTTATCGAAAGCAACAACTGGTCAAAATAACAGAAAGATGCAGTGTTGTCAGACCTCGAATAATGGAAAGATAATAAGTTCATATTAATTTTTAAACAACACAATATGGTTTAACTTAGGAAGAGTTCAGAAATCAATATTTGGTGGAATAACCCTGATTTTGAAATCACAGCTTTCATGCGTCTTGGCATGCTCTCCACCAGTCTTTCACATTGATGTTGGGTGACTTTATGCCACTCCTGGTGCAAAAATTCACGCAGCTCGGATTTGTTTGATGGCTTGTGACCATCCATCTTCCTCTTGATCACGTTCCAGAGGTTTTCAATGGGGTTCAGGTGGAGATCGGGCTGGCCATGACAGGGTCTTGATCTGGTGGTCCTCCATCCACACCTTGATTGACCTGACTGTGTGGCATGGAGCATTGTCCTGCTGGAAAAACCAGTCCTCAGAGTTGGGGAACATTGTCAGAGCAGAAGGAAGCAAGTTTTCTTCTAGGACAACCTTGCACGTAGTTTGTTTCATGCATCCTTCACAAAGACAAATCTGCCCCATTCCAGCCTGGCTGAAGCACCCCCAGATCATCACGATCCTCCACCAAATTTCACAGTGGGTGCGAGACACTGTGGCTTGTAGGCATCTCCAGGCCTCCTTCTAACCATTAGATGACCAGGTGTTGGACAAAGCTGAAAATTGGACTCATCAGAGAAGATGACCTTACTCCAGTCCTCTACAGTCCAATCCTTATGGTCTCTTGCAAACCTCAGCCTGGCTCTTCTTTGCTTCTCATTGATGAAGGGCTTCAGCCCTGCCCTTAGGAGCCTGTTTCGAACCATCCTCGCTGTGCACTTCAACCCAGCTGCCTTTTGCGATTCTTTTTGTAGGTCACTTGATGTCATCCTATGGTTGTTGAGTGACATTCGAATGAGTAGGTGGTCATTCCAGTCAGTGAAGAGTCGTTTTCGCCCTCTGCCGGTCTGTAGCTTTGTTGTCTCCAATATCTGCTGCTTGACCTTGTTCTTATGAACCGCAGTCTTTGAAATTTAAAGGATGGAAGCAACCCGACGCTCACTGCATCCCTCTGCCAGTAAAGCCAGAATTGAACCCTTCTTTTCCTCACTCAAAACTTTCCCTTTCAACTTTTTTGGCATGGTCAATTGTTATTTTATTCCAATTACTTTTGAGGGACTACTATCACTGTTTTTGCCATCCTACTTTTTTAAATACTTTACCTTATTAAATAAGATTTGGTTCAGGTGATCACCTAATCAGCACCTCATTCAGTAGAATGAGGTGGGCCTGTGTTGGAATTCAACAGACATTGGAATGGAATGGCTTCCATACTTTTAGAGATGCTGATTTAAGAAAAAATTGGAGTGGATTATCTGTTTTCTGAAGGTTGTTCATATATTGAACACATTTACCCGGTTTATATAACATTTTATTCCTAAAATATTTAGATTTTTCTGATTTATGGACCAATAAAAACAGATGAAAACGAGAATTTTGTATGTGGCTTTATCCAATATTTAGATTTCTGTTCTGAAAATGTATGCAAATCACTGCATAATTATTTTGATGTCTCATTTGCATATTTAAACAACATTTCAGAAAGCTACAGCACTACAAAGCAACCGAGTGCAGGAGGATGTATGGTGATATCTGTTAGCTACAGTTTTTTTTATTTAAAAGATAAAAGATGATTAAAGTAGATCTTTTTTGTATTAATCATTTAAGGTTTCTGTTCGGTGGATTTGAATACTAATAAACACAAAAGCTATACGAGGCCATGTTGTGGTTGATTAAAAGCCAGTAGCTACCACAAAGTTTTAGCTTTTCAATATTTAATCAGCATGATGTTAATAGTTTCAAAGCCTTCTGCACATTCCCTATTCCTTTCTGAAGATGAAAATAGAAACTTTACTTGAAAAAAGAAGGGAAACCAATCAAGAGCACATCCAAGAATGATTAATATACATTAAAATAATAATGTTGGACATGCCCTTGTGCACAAAGTGTGGTTGATGAAGAAATGGTTTACTAAATCTAGTTTCGATGGACTTGTGCACAGGCCAAACTTGAACCCTTATTGAAGACTTTTGGGATGCATTGAAACAGTAAACTAGACTACATCATACAAAAGATCAAGTAGGACATGTTCCTGGATCAACATACTTCCTGTCCAAAAATGTAGTCCTAACATTACCCCTAAACCTAACCAATCCAAATGGAAATAACACTAATGTAGAAGCACCAAACCCTGCTTTTAATCCTACACTGTTAACTTTTTCCTCAAATCTGATTGAATCTGGTTGATTGAAATGTTGTTCCAGGATCAACAAAGATGATTTCAACAAAGAGAGGAACATGTACTTCATACATCACCTCATTGATTCTTGTGTGAGAAAATCCCTGCATTCATGTTCCAGCATCCATTGTGGAAAACCTCCTCAGAAGACTGGAATCTGTTAGCAGAACCGTGTGCAATCTGTGCTGCATTATAAAGCTTATGGTGTTAAATGTAAGTGTTCAACAAGGCCATGAATGGAGTTTAGCTGTCCCTTTGGCCATATAGTTTATTCAGTGTGTGTTTGATTCATCTACATAAATAATAGTAGGTACAATTGGTTTCATCAAGGAAATCCTTTATTACCAATGAGAGCAGCATAAACAATAGACATACACCGATCAGGCATAACATGTGAAGTGAATAACACTGATTATCTCTTCGTCACAGCACCTGTTAGTGGTTGGGATATTAGACAGCAAGTTAACATTTTGTCCTCAAAGTTGATTTGTTATAAGCAGGAAAAATGGGCAAGCATAAAGATTTGAGAGACTTTGACAAGGGCCAAATTGTGATACATAGACGACTGGGTCAGAGCATCTTCAAAACTGCAGCTCTGTAGGTGTTCCGAGTCTGCAGGGGTCAGTAAAGAGGTCCAAGTAAGGAACAGTGGTGAACCAGCAACATGGTCATGACTGACCAAGGCTCATTGACACACATGGGAAGTGAAGGCTGGCCCATGTGGTCTGATCAAACAGACAAGCTACTGTAGATCAAATTGCTCAAGACGTCAATGACAGAAACGTTTCCGAAAACAGTGCATCGCAGTTTGTTGCGTTTGCGCAGTTTGTTGCGACCAGTCAAGGTGCCCATGCTGACCCCAGTCCAACGCTGAATGTGCCACCAGTGAGCATGTGAGCATCAGAATTGGACCATGGAGTAATGGAAGAAGGCGGCCTGGTCTGATGAATCATGTTTTCTTTTACATCACGTGGATGGCCGGGTGCGTGTGCGTTGCTTACCCGGGGAACACATGGCACCAGGATGCACTATGGGAAGAAGGCAAGCCGAAGGAGGCAGAGTGATGCTTAGGGCATTTTCTGCTGGGAAACCTTGGGTCCTGCCATCATGTGGATGTTACTTTGACACATACCACCTGCCTGAGTGGTTGCCGACCATCTTCACACTTTCATTGAAACGGTATTCCCTGGTGGCTGTGGCTCTTTCAGCAGGATAATGTGCCCTGCCACAAAGCAAAAAAGGTTTTAGGAATGCTTGAGGAACACGAGTTTGAGGTGTTGACTTGGCCTCTAAATTCTCCAGATCTCAATCCAATCGAGAATGTGGGATGTGCTGTACAAATAAATCCGATCCATGGTGGGCCGACCTCGCAATTTACAGAACTTAAAGGATCTGCTGCTAACATCATGGTGCCAGATACCACAGCACACCTTCAGGGGTCTAGTGGACTCCATGCCTTGACGGGTCACGGGTGTTTTGGCAGAAAAAGCAAGCACGATATTAGTCATAATGTTGTGCCTGATCTGTGTATATGTACTCATATTAGTTTTGGGAAATGATTTATGTAAATTTCTTTTAAATTCTTTCTTCCAATTTGTATGGGCACATTATTATACAATTTTTGCACATTTATATTCTGAGAGTGTACTGTACATTTGAAAGGGGATATTTGGAAGTGATTCCCTCTTTCACAGGAAATGTGCAAATATATGAACTGTCTGAGTGAGAAGAACATTGTCTTGTGTCAGTCATAGCTGTGTTTGTGTCCAATGAGTCACACTCGCAGCTTAAAGTGACACTTACACTTACTCAGGGTCAGAATGGCTGTTTTTAGAAGAGTGTGATCCTAGATGTTTCTTAGAAAAACTAAAAAAGCCAATTCTATATCTGAAGTGTAATATTTGCTCACCATTGCATCCATTTACACTTGGAAAAACCACCATTGTGGAGACTTTTTTAAATAAGCTACAATTGATGCAGAGCATATGTATTTTTAACTTTTTCTAACATCGGAGGAGGCAAATCATGACATTTCACAACACCTACAGCGATTATGTATTTGTGCTTGAAGTCTAAGTGGTATGTATTATTCTCTGTGGAATCATTACTCACTTATAAATCGCTTTGCATAAATGTGCCTGCAGAATGAAAGGACAAATGTAAGTACTTAAGGGACCATCTAAAGGCCCTCAATTCTACAGGAATCAAGGTTAGGTAAGGTAAGGTTCACATTTTAATAATCACTTTGACAGCTACAAAGACACAACATGTAGGTTACGATTGCATTTACATACAAATGGACTAATGGAAACAAAGACGACTGTTACAATCTTAAACTGGTCTATACTGCCCTCTCGCGGCCACAGAAATAAATTACATGATGAGAATTAGCAATCATATAGCTTAGTAGGCCCTATACCAATTAACATTATTTTTAATATTATTTACATTTTATATCTTCAACAAATGTTTTATTCCTTAAATTTCCCTGAACTTTCCTGGTGTTTCCCAGTCAGATATCAGTCTTGATTTCACCTCAGCTGAAAGTCCTCAAAAAAAGTGCGCGAGCCGTCGCACGATTCCTTGCATTATTTAACTTCATTAAAGTGCTTTTTTGAGGAATTGCGAACAAAAAAGACGGCTTAACCCCACCAAAGACATTCTCAACTACGAGGTAAGACTGTAAAGTTGTTGTAAACTGTCGATTTCAAGCGGTGAAAAGCCAGAAAGCTCTTGACGCCTCATTTAATTGATGTCAATGGGGCGCACCTGCGGTTCAACTGTCCACTGTCAGTTTTAGTCATTTTATAGATATTATTTTACATAAAACTTTAATGATCACAGGTGAAATTGAGTAAACATCAAAAATATATTTATTTTACCCTGGTTTGTGATGAAATGTCGCAGCTGGGTTCGGCTGTGCCCTCATCAAACTTACCCGAGGGCCTCCCGGTGTCCAGTTTGACCCTGCTGATCCTGGTGCTCATTCCCTGCGTCCTTTTGCTCCTGCTACTCAACTGCCTGTTCATGGGATACAAGCTGTTCCGCATGACCCGGAGGAAGAGAGACCGATGCGGGTCGGAGATCTCGCTCATGCACTCGTCATACTCCACCCGCCAGAGAATCACCCGCTTCTCCGACGAGCCTCTGTTCGCTTCAAACAGAAAGAAAAACTATGTTTCGGTCTCGGAACCGATGCTGGCGCCACCCATAACCTCATCCCTGACCTCCTCAGCGGAGAGACGGGCCACCGGGCAGCGTGCCAGATTTCTACGCCCGGATGGGGCCACTTACGCCGGGTCCGAGTCCCTGCGCGTGCCGAACTGGAGGAGGAGCGCCCCGGTTCTGCTGCAGTCCAGTGATTCGGACACGATGCGGGTCAATACGGTGCCACCGAACTCACCAGCACTTCATGTGACTCCAAAGAGGGTAGGTCAAAAACACCAGAATGTCCAAATGCTTGTCCTGAATCATTATGGATATTAAGATGTTAATGTTTATGGTGGTGATGGGCCTATTTGAGTATTGAGGAAAGACGTCTTTGGTGGTTATGGGCCTATTGCATATGACTTTGAGTAGGCTATTAAAGGTATAGCTCACCAAAAAAGAAAAATTAGCCCATGATTTACTCACCCTTAAGCCATCCTTCTAGGTGTATGACATTCTTCTTTTAGACATCAGTTATATTAAAAAAAATGTCCGGCCTCTTCCAAGCTTTACAATGGCAGTAAATGGCTCTTTCTGGTTTGAAGTTTAAAAAAAAGTCCATCTACCCATCATAAAAGTGCTCCACATAGCTCCTGGGGGTTAATAAAGTCCTTCTGAAGCGAAGCGGTTGTGTAAGAAAAATATCCATATTTAAAACTTTACAAACTGTAATCTCTAACTTCCGCTAACTGTCGGACACGTGTTCACAAGAGGTGTTCCAGCGTGTGACGTAGGATGCTTCGGTGAGAATATGCTAGTTCTTGCGAGAACCAAGTTTTGTTTTGCTCTATCCTCGGCACTTCCGTGTTCATCACCGTATGCTACGCCTTTGTCCTACGTCACACGCTGGAACACCAGTCTCTCGTGAACACGTGTAGAACACTTAGCGGAAGTTAGAGATTACAGTTTGTAAAGTTTTAAATATGGATATTTTTCTTACACCTGAAGCCGTGTGAAGCCCTTTTATGATGGATAGATGCACTTTTATGGACTTTAAAACAGAAACAGCCATTGTAAAGCTTGGAAGAGACAGGACATTTTTTTAATATAACTGATTGTATTCGTCTGAAAGAGGAAAGTCATATACACTTAGGCTGGCTTGAAGGTGAGTCAATCATGGGCTTATTTTAATTTATGTGTGGACTATACCTTTAAGGAAAGATGTCAATGTCTATGGTGGTTATGGGTTATTGCATATTAATTTGAGGATTGATGGTGGTTATGTGCCTATTGCACATTAATTTGAGTATTTAGGAAAGATGTTTATGGTGGTCAACTTATGGGGTTATTGCATATTAATTTGAGGATTGATGTTGGTTATGTACCTATTGCTCATTAGTTTGAGTATTTAGGAAAGATTATTTATGGTGGTCAACTTATGGGGTTATTGCATATTAATTTGAGTATTAAGGAAAGATGTCAATGTTTATGGTGGTTATGGGCCACTATTAATACCATGGTTCTTTGGTCATTTAAATTGATGGTAATTTGATTGCCATTTTCATAGAGGATGTTAATAAAATTAACTTTGGTTTAACTACAAAAAATAAAACCATGAATACTGTAGTTAAACCAACAAATGAACCATGGTTTTGCTACACTAACCATAGTTTAAATACCATGGGTATTTGTAGTAAAACTGGTTATACAAATGGTAATCAATCCACCAAAAAAAAAAACATTATTACTACATTTTTACTATAGTAAAACCATGGTTCATTTTCATAATGGCACTACAATTTAAACACCCCACTATACAATAGTAGAACCATGGTATTACTACAGTATCATTCTGTAGTTTTGGCTCCCAGTGAAATGGGTTTGATCCTACACAAGTAATTTAACTCATTAACTGCACTGGTTACAGTTCTCAGTGCCGATGGCCTCCATGCGTAGAAGCAGCACAATGGACCTGGAGAACGCTTCTCTGGATAAGATCCATGTGGAGTGTGAGTCCGCCAGCATCATCCCGCCGGAGAACTTCTGTTATGTGGCGTCTTCAAGCCCCTCGGCTGGGGGATCTGGGCTGGACAGTGACTTTGGAGCCAGTGCAGGTGAGCTTGGACATCGCATTAACTGAACTGAGGAGACTTGAAAAGTTCAAACCATTTCTGAGTATAGAAATGCTCAGCACTAAATGTACAACTACTGATCTAAAGTTTTATGATTTGTAATGTTTTTGAAGACTCATACGCTCATCGGGGTTGCATTTATTTGATCAAAAATATAGTAATAATGTAAAATATACGTTTAAACCAACTCTGTATGTATCTCAATATATTTTAAAATGTAATTTATTCCTGTGATGGAAGTTTTTTTTTTTTTTTTTTTAAGCAGATTTCAGTGTCACGTGATCCTTTAGAATCATTCAAATAAGCTGATTTGCTGCTCAATATCAGTTATTATTGGTGATAATTAAGAATAGCCTTAAGAATGGCTATTAAGAATGGTTCTCATTATTATTATTAATGTTGAAAACAGTTGTGTTGCTTAATATTTTTGTGAAAACTGAGTTTTTCAGTATTCTTTAATGAATAGAAAGTTCAATAGGACATTATTTCTAGGAAATAGAATCTTTTTTAACATTATCATTTTAACATAACAAATCTTTACTGTCATTTTAATGCATCCTTGCTGAGTAAAAATTTAAGTATTTAAAAAAAACTTACCCCAAACTAGTATGGGGTATGAACTGAATGGAAGCCTATCAGTTTTCACAAAAATATGAAGCAGCACAACTAATTTCAACATTGATAATAATTATAAATGTTTTGTTGAGCACAAATCATCATATTAGAATGATTTCTGAAGGATCATGTGACACTGAAGACTGGAGTAATGATGCTGAAAATTCAGCTTTGATCACAGGAATAAATTACTTTAATAAATTTAGAAATAAATAAAAATAGAACATTTTAATATTCCACAATATTGTTTTCTGTATATTTGATCATTTAAGCACAGCCTTGGTGAGAAGTCTGGAAGCTAGTTTGCGCCACAGAATGTTTTTTTTTTTTTTAAAGGTAAGTGTGATTTCACAATTCTGAGCTTTTCTCGCAAGGCTGACTTTTTCTCAGAATTATATCCTGCATGATATAGTTGCAATTGCTAGTTATAAAGTCAGATTTGTGATATAAAACTTGCAGTTCTGAGAAAAAAATATTTTATTCTGTGGCTAATCATCTAATTCCATAGATGTCTTTCAAAAACATTAAATTAGAACTTAATTATTCCGATATTTTGTATATTTGGAGTTTGTCCATTATTTGATTTCTCCTAATTGTTCATTTAGGCGTCTCTCTGCGTATCCTTTCTATGGACAGTGATGGTTTCCCAGGCTCAGTCTGGGCGTCCGCTCTGGAATGGGATTACTACGACCCAAGTTACGTCACTCAGAACCACATCCCGAAGCACAGACCCCACGCACCCCCCATCACCACCAAACAGTACTGGGTCTAGAGCCTAAAGAACTCCAGAACGAGACTCAATTCAGCCACTCATATTCTAGCACTACTAAGTCCAGATTTATTCTTCTGTCTGGGTTTAATGCATTTAACGTTCACTTGCTGTTTTAACTGCAACACATCCCATCGTTGTCAAAGCACACACACAATCAAAAAGATTTTCACAATCACAGCTTCTTTCTGCAGCAACTCCAAACAGGTTTGTTCTGTTTACAAAAATGTTTTGTGGAATCACTTCACCATTGTTCTCACTTTGGATCACATTGACTGACACTGCATTTGTTTCACACTTTTGATTTTTCACTGTGTGTTATTTTTCTTTGTTCCCCACATGATTCTCAGCATGGAGATACTGAAGAGTTTATTTCAGAAAGGGCTGTTTAGAATACTTCACAATTGAGAACATACATTCTTGTATTTATTTAAAAAAGTATTTAAATTATACCTGAATTGAATAAAAGTTTTTAAATACAGGGTTGTCTTTTATTAGCGTTTACCCAATCTAATGCAACCATAACAAATCAATAGTGATTTTCCTAGCAAGATCAGTTTGCATTACTGCAAAACAGCTTGTGTTAAATCTTAAATTCGGTTAAAACTTTCATTAAAGCTGATAAGTGTGCTAAAAACCAACTAATTGAACCACTTTACAAAATTAAGCCTTTGGTTTTGTTTCGATGTTACAGCAATACCGTTTTGTCAGACAGTTTGAGAAGTACTGAAAGTGTGTGAATGAATAAGGCATTGAGACGGACATTTCAAACGTCACTTTTTATTGGAAACAGTTTACGAGGAGCTGGACGCTGCCACTGCTGCCCGGCGGGGCTTGGGCACGGTTCCCTCACGGAATCCATTTCTGAAATGCACAAATAACATACTTCAGTCAACAAACCGCACACACAAACCAATATTTCAATGGCCTTAAGAAATTTTACACGCCCATAACATGATCAAGAGTTGAAATATGCAATTAAATCCCCACCAACTCAAAAAAAAAAAAAAAACACTATTACTGAAACCGGGCCCTAATAGCAGTCCGTCTATGAGTGCATGGGTCTAGCTTACCTCAGTACAAAATTAATATCACTGGACAGTCATTAGTTCAGACATTTATGTTTGGACATCATTGGTAAGCCACCTAATCTAACTGGACAACAAGCACTCAAGTTGGGCGAGTATCAGTGAAGAATTAACAGGAAGACTATATTTAACTACAAATAAACATGGCATCAACCTCAACCCCTATATCCTGCCAAGACACTTCAGTGTGTCAGTCATAACATGCAACGTTGAGTAAATATGAATAACGTATTAAAAGCAGAAATCTGTAAAAATCACAATTTATCAAAAAAAGTAAAGCTCTTAGTAGCATAAAAATGCGCATGCCCGTTTACTCACCTGAACCTGCGGAAAACCACCTTCATGTGTCTCATGCGGCCCGTCCCTGTGGTGCTGCGTCTCTTGGCCTTAGTGCTCCAGTTGTCTACAAACAAAACAATCATTAAACTTCACATACCTGAAAATATAAAGATGCATTTGACCAGATTGAGCACGTGTGTTCTGTTCATAAACATCTCAGGGTTACCTCAGTTCAAAATACTGTGATCACTGGACAGTCATTTGTTCAGACATTTGTTATTTTTTGGGTCATCACTGGTAAGTTGATATGCCAGACAGAACAGCTTAAACTGCATGTCACTTTTAAAGTACCCCATTTATGTTTTTTTAAAGCTTCCTAAATTTGTGTTGAAGGTCTCCTATAGTAGGTTTAATGCAACAAAGGTCAAAAAATATATTTGCACATCTAATTTCTAAAGTCTGAAAACAGTTCATTCAAAGAGACATTCTCTCAAAAGCCCTCGTTCCCTGAGCATACTCTTGGTCAGATGGCTCAGTCTGTTGTGATTAATTGGTCTACGCTGCTGATTGGTCAGGTGACAGTCTGTTGTGATTGGTCAGATGGCTCAGTCTGTTGTGATTAATTGGTCTACGCTGCTGATTGGTCGGGTGACAGTCTGTTGTGATTGGTCAGATGGCTCAGTCTGTTGTGATTAATTGGTCTACGCTGCTGATTGGTCGGGTGACAGTCTGTTGTGATTGGTCAGATGGCTCAGTCTGTTGTGATTAATTGGTCTACGCTGCTGATTGGTCAGGTGACAGTCTGTTGTGATTGGTCAGATGGCTCAGTCTGCAATGATTAGTATACGTCACTTTTTACGTCTATGCGAGGGTTCACAAACCAACCTTGATGCGAATTGACATCAGAAGATTACACCAGATGATTTTTGTTAACAGGGTTGAACATGCGCAATTTATTTTTTGAAGTATTTACATTGGTACCAAACTCGTGGTGAAAATGCTTAAAACTTGAATGTGTTGAAAGTAAGGCTATGCGTTTGACTTTGTACACAAGAGTACGTACAAAGTATACTTTGGGGTTTACAGCGCGTGTCGGAAATGAAATGCCTAATTATCTGAATTTTCACTCTAGATCTTCCTCAGCATTTGATGCAAACAGTAACGCCGCTGTCAAACTGAATTTGCAGAGCTGAAAACGGCACCTTCATGTCGACAACACAAACCAAACTCTTCCAGTCTGAGCTACAACTACATTTTTTTGAAGGTCGAAGTAGTCGTCGTTCACGGGCACCCAATGAAGATGGGCATTATGCAAATGTAGCCTAGGTATGTAACAGTGAGACTGGAATTACTGGATCTTGACTCAAAATCGATTCTCCTTTAGGAGAGAATCTTTGTGCACTGATATTTAAAACTCTGCAGACCATCCACATTCACACACAGCTATTACACACTGCATGAAAGGAAATATTTAGAAAAACACATAATAGGGGCACTTTAAGGTTACCAATGCAATTATCTATTTGAACCTGGATCTGTGCAGTCACCCCACGCCTTTGAACTTACACTTTCTCTTGCGCTTGGCAGGGTAGCCACACTTCCCGCAGGTGGACTTCTGCAGGTGATACGCCTTGGATCCACAGCGGCGGCACAGAGTGTGCGTCTTATTGCGACGCTTACCGAAAGATGACGTACCCTTCGTCTGAAAAGAAGAAGAAAAATAATGTCACATTATTGCTTGATCGTTCCCATTCGTACAGCAAGTTGCATATGTAAACAACATTTTCCAATATGCAGCTTCCAAGACACTATAATGCTAATAAATGATGGTTATGTTGTCAGCTTAATATTCAAAAATAGTGAACAAAATGCTCTTTATAGTCAGCTCACTAGATTATATTCCCTAAACAATCTCTAGGCTGTTGCCTTACAATGATGCGATGGAAGCTAAACCTGTTAATGCCTTATGTATAGGAAGAAATACAATGACAGTAGATAATCATGGATATGATTTCCAAATAAAAGGTTTAGGAAAAAGAAAAGAAACACACACTAGGCTGAGAGATAATACACAAATTCAGTCTAGAAAAGCAGCTTCAGGCTCCAAAAACACATCAGAACATGTTTGCACAGGCCAAACATGTAAACTCACGCCACTGCTTGTTTCTTATTTAGACAGTTAAACGGTCTCAAATGTATTAATACACGAGACTATGAATTTATAATGAAATTATACTAGTAGAGATCATTTTAAAGCTAGCCGGTTTATTTTCGCGAGTTCGTTACTGTACGGAAAGGCTAAGCGTCATGCTAACCGATCACATAAACTCATCTATAACCTCTCATTATCGACTTATCACAAACATAATAGATGATACTGATACTTGAATATATATGCTTGTGATATTACTAATGGAAAAGTGATTAAAAACATGCCACGAAACAGATGTTGGAGGATTTTGAAGGCAAAGCGCTGTAAGACTCACCATCTTTCCTCAGAGCTGATTCGAAAGAGACCGGAAGAGGCTCATGTGTTCCATTAAAGCCCCACCGGCGCGCCTGCGGTGCAACACCTAAATGCGTCCCCTTATTGTTGCACTGCGGACAACGACTCCTTCAAATATAAAAAATATTTTAAATGACAAGGACAAAACGTATTTTCAGCTTAATAAGTAACTGCTCTGGTCATTAAAAAATACATAAAAAAGGTAGGCATATTCCAGAAATTTCAAATATGATAAGATGTATTAATATAGATTAAGATTAAATATTAATAAAAATGTATTAATATAGTCTATTTACACACTGAAAACCGTTATAAAACCCTAAAAAATATCTTAAGAATTATGTCTTTAATTATCCTAAACTTAACATTTTACTAATGATTTCTGGATTAGCGGAATGGTTTGGTGTAATAATTAGCTTAAAGGTAAAATATGTAATTTTTCACTGCTAGAGGTCACTTTTCCAAAACAAGCTACAGTTTATGACACCGTGATTTCGCAATGCTTTTATTCTGCCACAGTCACCGCTTCCGCTTCTTCCATTCATGCGTATGTGGGGTAACACAGCACTGTTTTAATATATTAGATACTAATGAGGGTGTTGAAAGTTATGTTATAGGCTAATGCTACTCTGTGTGCATGCTTGGCTAATATAAGACACTTCTGCACTCTACAGTAACCTAGATCAATATTAGGAATGGTATAAGTAGCGTTTAAGTCTTTAATAATAAAACTATATAAAGCTATATAAAGCTATGTAACAGCGATTAGTTTTCTGTCGATGAATGTATCCAAACCATAGACTGTCAAAAAAATATGGATGTAGAGTCCGTGACGTCGGATTAACGGATTCCGATAAGCCGTTCTGAAGGGGGAGGGGCAAGGGGCAAGGGGCAAGCTGTATTGCTGTTTATGCGCAATTTGTACCAGGCTGTAAACATTTTTTCTGCTGTAAAGTTGGGAATTAAAAATAACATGGTCATAAAATGGGGCTCAATGAGATTCTGCTCCTTTCTGGAGCATGTCCCTAGTGGCCAGTCAATGAATTGCAGGTTACATTACTTCCGTATTGGCTTCAAGAGAGATCACGGTAAGTTGCCACTTGATCCAAACAGATGCTCACCTGTCTAATAAAGCACATAATATATTAAAGGCCCACTGAAGTGCTTTGAAACGCGCCACATTATTCAATGTATTGATGTAATTTCCCCCCAAACGCTCCAGCTGTTAGCAGCTTCTCCTCTTTTTTGAAATAGCCAATAGCGTTTCATTAATATACAGTTTGACTAGAGCCTTTCTGTTTGGTAAAGCCAGTTTCCTCTAACTGTTTATCATCATAATATCCTCCAAATCGCTTTGAAATGCAGCATTCTTTGCAGAATTCAAATAGGTCGATACGTTTGTTGTTTACGCCGACTCGTGCATATGATCCGCGCTGCGCTCTCGTGTCCTATCACATATATAGTGTGCTATGTGCCTTTCACCATGTAGAAATTAGTAAATGTGTGTCCAACTGACCGATTTCAGCCACAGCTTCAGCAGCGGAGGGGCGGGCTTTAGATTCTAGAGAGCATTTTGATTGGGCAGAAGATTTAATGAGAAGGTGAAGTCTGCAATGATGTCATCAAAATCTGTAATTTGTTTTAACGGAAGTGAGAGACTGCAAGTTTTGAATGCTTATATCTTCTAAATGCACATTTTGCCATTGTTTTGGAACATACCAGTTTATTCATAACTCTAAATGGTTAGTTCACCCCAAAATTAAAATTCTCTTAAAGGGTTACTTCACTGCTTTTTCATATTAAACTATGTTATTCCCTTAACTTAAACGAGTTGATACATACCTCTCTCGTCTGAGTGTGTGCTCTTAATCTCTCTGACGCGCGGTGACGATCTGATAGCATTTAGCTTAGCCCACTAAGCCCAGTTCATTCACTATGGTACCAAACAGAGATCAAGTTAGAAGTACCAAACACCTCCACGTTTTCTCTATTTAAATACAGTTACACGAGTAGTTGAACGATCAAGTATGGTGACAAAATAAAACGTGGTACTTTTCTAATCGGATTAAAAAGGAGAACTATAATGTATGGCGGAATAGCACTTCTGAGAGTACTTCGACTCAGCGCAGTAAAAAGTCCCGGCCGAAACATCTTTCCTCACACCTCCCCTTTTTAATCCGATTAGAAACGCGCCACGTTTTCTTTTGTCACCATACTTGATCGTTCAACTATTCGTGTAACTGTATTTAAATAGGGGAAACGTGGAGGTGTTTGGTACTTCTAACTTGATCTCTGTTTGGTACCATAGTGAATGAACTGGGCTTAGTGGGCTAAGCTAAACGCTATCAGATCGTCACCGCGCGTCAGAGAGATTAAGAGCACACACTCAGACGAGAGAGAGAGATGTATCAACTCGTTTTAGTTAAGGGAATAACAGTTTAATATGAAAAGGCAGTGAAGTATCCCTTTAATAATTACTTACCTAACCCTAACCCTAATGTCGTTCGACACCCTTAAGTTCATCTTCAAGACCCATAAAAGCACTAAAGACGACGTTACAAAGCCCATCTCACTACAGTGGCTCTACAATCATTTTATGAAGCAACGAGAATAGTTTTTGTGCACAATTTTTTTTTGAAATAACGACTTATATAGTGATGGGCTTATTTCAAAACAAAGTTTTGAACCGTTATGAATCGGCGAATTTATTCATGATTCGGATCGCCAATGTCACGTGATTTCCGCAGTTTGACACGCGATCCGAATCGTGAATCGATACGCTGATTCATAACTGTTCAAAACTTTGTTTTGAAATCGGCCCATCACTAAGTCGTTATTTGTTTGTTTTTTTGCTCACAAAAACTATTCTTGTCACTTCATAAAATTAGCGTAGAATCACTGTAGTGAGATGGGTTTGTAACGACGTCTTTAGTGCTTTTATGGGTCTTGAGAGAGGAAATGACGTTGGTGTCAATGAAGGCCTTTCTGAGCCATCGGATTTCAACAAAAATATCTTCATTTGTGTTCCGAAGCTGAACGGAGGTCTTAAAGGTGTCGAACTACATTGGGTAAGTAATTAATGAGGGAATTTTCATTTTCGGGTGAACTAACCCTCTCGTCCACCGTTTTGAATGACTTAAAGCAGCCTGCGATGAGCTGATGACAGACACATATGTGCCTCTAAAGCATAACAGGCCTATTGTTTTTTAATTGATAATATATTAATATAATAGTCCATACATTACCAGAGCTTGGCAAACAGAATTATCATATTGTTTTAGACATTAGACAGGTTAATTAATAAATTATAGCCAAATTAGTGTTATTTTTAATGTATCATTTAGCTAGGCTATATTAATCATATAATAAACAATCCTATCATTTACATTTTATGACATTTAAAAATATGTTTAGATAAAAATGCAAATAATTACATTATAATATTGTCATAATTTAAAGGGGGGGTGAAACACTCAGTTTCAGTCAATCTCATGTCAATCTTGAGTACCTATAGAGTAGTATTATTGCATCCTTCATATCTCCGAAAAGTCTTTAGTTTTATTATATTTATAAAAGAAATATAGGCTGTACCGAGTCTTTCCGCAAAAAACAGAGCGCCTGGAGGCGTATCGTGTGGGCGGAGCTAAAGAATGACGAGGGCGCAAAGCGGTGACGTCCTCAAGCGTGGAGAAACCCATGGCTATCTCAGCTAATAGATATATGATCCAAAATTATTCGGAGGCTGAAATAAATTGAACAGGAGAACCAGCAACAGCAGGACGTCCATCTCTGTGGTATGTAAGTTACTGTATTTAGTGGCCTCTCCACATTTCTGTGTCTTTACTCGCAGTGTATGAGGACATGATTCGGTTTATGGACTATTGTATCCGACTAGACCTTAGAAGTAGCAAAGCAAAACGGTTTTGCACGTCAGAATACTGTAACGTTATACAGAACAACAATGGAGTAACCGTTTAATCCACATTTGAATAACGAAGCACACGATCGTGTCGTTTACTGATGTTTACTCACGCGACGATAGCCAACAGCACAGACATTTGAAGCAGTTTTACTCACCGGCTGCTTCCAAAGCAGGACCGAACCTTTATCGCTGGGACCGCTCCGTCAAAAACACACTTCTTTGGTATGATTTGGTAAAGTCCTGTGACAGCAGTGGCGTGTAAATCCATTTTGAGACACGACTGAAACGATGTTGTGAAGCTTCCCGTCATTTCTGCGTTCAAATCGGTTCAAATGCAGCGCTGCCTTCCGGGAATGCTGTGCTGAAGCGTTGAAGTCGCTTGATGTCACCCATAGGAATAAAGTGGAGCGCGGCGCGCGACATAAGTGTTCACGGACGAGTGGATCTGCATCTGAGAGACTGTTTACAGCGTGCATTTCCTCTCTCGCTTTAGTCACACGCGCGCGCGCACCCTACCGGGAGAAGAGCCCGTACGGCCCATACAAGGACCTTCCGATCTATTAACGTCAAGTAGACCCATACTCGAAAAAAACTCTCCGAAACTTGTGAGAAACCGGAAGGAGTATTTTTGACACAGAAATACTCCATCAAACGTCCAACATTCGTTTTTGAAACTTTGTCTATGTTTAGGATGGGAATCCAAGTCTTTAACAGTGTAAAAAGCTCAGCATGCATGAAACCGCATTTCACCCCCCCTTTAAGTAAATTAATTCACAATTTTTAATTTTTTAATTTCAGAATTTTCAAAAAAAGTGATTACTGGTTCAGAATGACTGCTTAAAGGGACAGTGCACCCAAAAATAAAGATTCTGTCATCATTTACTCAACCTCAAGTTGTTTCAAACCTGTATAAATGTCTTTATGTTTAACATACATTCCTACTATGGAAGTCGTTGGTAACCCCAACAGCCTGGTTACAAAATGTCTTCAAAATACCTTCTTTTGTGTTCAGCAGAACAAAGAAACTTTTGAGGGAGTAAATGATGACATCATTTTGATTTTTGGGTGAACTATCCCTTTAAAGTGCACTCAAATATGCTACTAAAGAATATTTATGAAATATGTAAAATAATCAAATGTAAAATAATATAAAATGTGTTCTGCTGCACGTTCACTTGAGCTCATGGTTTCTTATGATTAATTGTTGAGCTATCATTGTTAGCTATTGTCATTTTTGAAATAATCAGTTCAAGACTTATTCTTTATTTGTGTACTTGAAGTCCAGATTTATTTGTTTTTGTTTTGTTTTTTGTTTTTGTTTTGTATTTCTTGCGGGGGGGGGGGGGGGGGGGGGGGTATCGTGTCCCTTATTTTGCCACACTGAAGGAGCACTTTTGGAGCACATAGAGAAGCTAAGGGGCTAACACAGGACAAAAATGCCATTGTTTGAGAGAGCAGAGAGTTGCTAGCAGTTTGTCCATTTAGGGCTACTGTAGAAACATGGCGACGCAAAATGGCGACTTCACTGTAAGGGGACCCGCGGTGAATTGAGAAATGCTCATTCTAAGGTAATAAAAACATAACGGTACATTCTGTAAAGTCTTTATACACCACTGAAAAACATTATGTACATTATGGCAATTCTGTCAATAAATACTCATAAAAACGACACACTGAGCCTTTAACGTATTTGGCGTTTCCATGGTTTCATCAAACCGGAAATCGAGTGTAACGCGGCACTGCACGATCCGTGTCCGTCTTAGCCTATTACTCTGGATGAAATATTATTTTTATTTTTTATATATATATGGGATAATAAGGGGCACAAGTCAATAAAATATATAAGACTGTTACGTGTTTTTTTAATATTGTATATTTTAATCCAACCCTAACATATTGTGGCTTGATTTAGATAACAAACGTAAATTGGCGAATGGAGTTTATTATTATTGCGGGAACAAAGCCAGTTTTATTGATTTTTCTTTTCCCAGTGGTCGTTTAACTGCAAGGACTCACAGCACAGTCAGCCACCCCTGGCAAAACATAAATTACGAGCTGCCAAAAACGTCTAGACGTTAAAAGATCCCAAATGACCTTCATTAGGTTGCGATGCAAAATCCTCTGATATCACAGCATATAAAGCACTCCCATGCAATTTAAATTTTTGACGCTTTTGTCCCATATATGATGTCATTACAGTAAAATAGCCTAGTCTAATTATGTTTCTAAGTAATAAAAAAAAATACACATCACATGAGGTGAAAACATACGTCCTTCCCAGAAGAAATAGTAGCCTACTTTTACTACGACTTATGTTGATTGGGGTAGTCTATAATATTGATATTATTTTATCTAATCCTTTCTGCATTATCATATGTGTAACCAAACATAATATCCAACTATCACTGCGAAGAATGCTTCCTCTTGTGCAGTCATTGATTCTGCTCGGATGTCTTCCAAATACTTGCATCGTCTTTCTTTAATGGTTTGAAACCAGATTGGGTCTGCAATACCCCCCTGCCCCATTGGTGCTGATGAGAGGGAGTGGAGCGCGTCACCGACTGCGCGCGCTCCGCATTCGTGACGCGCATTCTGCAGGAGTGCCGCGTCTTTGCAGGTGATGCGAGATTACCACCCCTCCACATACAGAAGATTCGCCTCAGTGGGCAGTGATACTATCGCTTTAACTGACATATGCACGGGCAGACTGCTCAAACGCGATACCGAGGCGAAAGGCAGCTGCTATGGAGACTGAGCGCGCATCAGTGCCTGCGAGGACGGTAAACACGCGCGGGTGCGCCTCGATGTGTCTTCTGTAGGGCAAAAGCGACCGTGGCTTTCTCTTCTGAAGGATGGGCTACGTAGACCCGACATCTAGTAGAGATCTGCTAGGAAACAGATCCCTTTGTTTTATTTTTATATGTGCTTTCGGACTGGTCACCTTATTGCAGCAAATCCTCTATGGCAAGAACTACATTAAAAGGTAAGATGATGATTTTTATCAGTGGTGCACAATGCAAAAATAAATCAATTTTCTGTGAGGGTGTCTGTATAATAAAGCAAATTCTGTACTTTTCATATACAAGTCTTGAGGAATTATTCTTAGACGTATTCTAGTCATCGCACCCATATTGCTCCAAAACCTCTTTTAAACTTGAGCTCCATTAAATCATGCCATACACAGTCCCTTGAATGACTGTCTATGCAGCAAGATGCTTAAGTCTGCTTTTCTTCTTCCTCTGTTGTTATTTTTCTCGTCTTGGTTTTTTTTCTTCAGCCCTTTAAACAGCTCATACATCTTGCATAAACCTGTGTGACAGCAGTAATAGCCATAATACGACATAGGCTATAAGAAAAACAGTGCACTGGAAGACTGTGATGTAGCCTCATTTTTTTTTTTTTTTTTTTGGTTTTGCATGAGCACATAGCCTAGATTCAAGCACTGGAAATTAATTATGCATTTAAATCATGATGGTGTTTCATAAGACCCAGATTTCATGCCTTTTTTGGGGGCACTTACATCAAAATGACATCATACTAAGATTAAGTCCCGGAAGGTGAATCATTTCAGAGGGTTTTTTTGGGAGCGGAGGTAAGCAGAGTGAGATGGCTCAGCATTGCGAGGGTGTTTGAGAGTGCGTGTGTGTGTTTGTCTATGTAAAATGGCGTCTCTCTCATAAGAAGCGCCCCCCCCCCCCTCCCCCCAGTGCATTATGGTTCCTGCGTCCCAGCAGATGCCCATATGCTGAATTCGAGCTTTCTCACACTCCCACCTGAACCCCCCTCCTGCGTCCACCTCTAACACACACTCAGCATTCATGACATCAGAGTCTGGCGGCTGCGTTTCGATTGCATGAATGCTGTCCTGTACCCCGTATATTCTGCTGAAGTGGAGAGAAGCAAGCGTAGGGGTGGGGGGATGCTTTTGGCTTTAATGTAACATGCAAACTGCAGCAAAGGAGACTGTGGTGTGACAGGCAGCGGGGCGAGGGACCGCGATCCCCCTCAGCAGCGAGGGCTCTCCGACAGCGCGTCCCTCCTTCCTCCCGGGTTTCGGCACCAATGTAATGATGTTCGTAGATGGGAAGGAAGGAGGCGGGAACCGGCGAACGTTTCACAAACAACATTTATTCAAAATAAATAAGCAAAATGAAATTAAAACCGCGGGCAGCCCCTCACGGACGACTGCCCACTAACACATAAACAAAACTAAACATAAACTCCAGGCCTGGTCCTCTCTCGTCTTCCGCTGTCCTTGCTCCTCCTTATATGCTCCCGTCACATGGCCGCGAGACGAGACCGGTGTGCCAGGCAGCTGGCCCTCGTGAACATTAATCACCGGCCCGCTCTCGCGGTCCCTCGCCCCGCTGCCTGTCACACCACAGAGACCAAATGGACACTTTTAAGTTTTTTAAGCCCTTAATATCTTGTGTGTTTCCTTAGTGTTTCAAAACAGGTCTGCGAATGAGAAACTGAGCTCAGATTAATGAAAACATTTGCTTTCATTATGAAAATGAACTTAAAACCAAGTAATCGTCTGAATATAACATTTACCTGGGTCATTTTATATTGTTCGTTGTGTTTTACCATGGCAAATGGTATTTACTATCGCTAAAATTGCTGCCTTAAATTTTTAAGTACAATCAACTTGGGTGTTTAAGTCATTTCAACTTAAATTGCTTAAACTGACTTAAAAATGAGTTGAATCTGGTGTAGCTTAAAGGTGCACTATGTAACTTTTCCGTCCGCTAGAGGTCGACTATTCAAAACTAAGGTGTAGTTTGATGACGCCAAGTTTGAGCTCAGAATCTTGGGACATTTGGTCTTCACCTTACAGCCGGTGGAAAAGAATCGGGATAGGACTCGGGCAGAAATTGTGTTCATGGATGCGATTATTAACATTACTGTAGTGTGAAGCAGAGCAGGACTGAGTGTTGAGGAGCTGAGCAAGGCCGCTGGAGAGATTGTTAATAAGATGAACGCAACACACGCCTCGCAAGCAGCGGGACTTTTATTATGCCACAGTCGTTTTTCTGGTCATGAGTATGAGGAAACGCAGCTCTGTTTATCATATTAGATGATATATCTGAGTGTGCTGAACATGATATTATGACGTTACTCTGTGCGTTTGCTTGGCGGCTGCTGGGACGCTTGTTGCACACTGCAGTAAGAGTAACGGCCGTTTCACACCGCAAGCGTGAGCGGCGCGTGAGCAGCGCGTATTTTTTTCGGCGCCCATGTTAATCAATGAGTGCATTCACACCGGGAGCAGGAGCAGCACGTGAGCGTCAAGCAGGAGCGTCGCGTGAGCAGCAGTGAAGCGGGGGTTTCGGCTGCAAGCCTATTTTTGCTGCGCTGCTGACGCTCCTGACGCTCAATTAAAGTAAAAGCACACTTTGAAAGGACAAAATAAATGTGATTTCACACAAAAAGTGCCTAAAATGCACACAGGAAGCACGTGTAGTGTATTTGAACAATAACTGGAGTATATCAGAGAAGAAAACGAAGACTAAAAAATATCTGTGGAAGATTTTTGCAATTTAAACTTGTTTTGATTATTCAGTTTGGGTGAAAGTATGGTTATGATTATAAAAAATAAAGTAAACTAGCCAGAAAATATAACAAACTTTCGTTTAGTTTAGTATTTAATATTCAGACAGGTAGGATCGGTCTGCAGCGGCAGTCACGGTGTAAAGCGAAAGTACACTTTTGATGGACAAAGTAAATATCACAAAAGCGCTCAAAATGCACACAAGAAGCACATGTGGTGTTTTAACAATAACTGGAGTATGTCATTAAAGAAAACGAAGAATAACAATCATCTGTAGAAGATTTACCCATTTAAACTTGTTTTAATTATTCAGTTCGGGTGAAAGTATTATAAAAAGTAAAGTAAACTAGGCAGAAAATATAATAATTTATTTTAGTTTAGTATTTAATACTCAGACAGGTATAGGCTCTATCATTGTGGGAGCCGCTGCTGTGACGCTGCACCAACGCTTCCAGTGTGAATACTCTCGCGCTTCTGCAGCTGCAGTCACGGTGTAGTTACGCTGAAGGTGCTGCTCAAGCGCTGCTCACGCTTGCGGTGTGAAACAGGCGTAAAGCGATTCTGCCAAATAAAACCGGAAACCGAGGGTAACGCAGATATGACGACTCCCTCAGACGTCCCGGCTCCTTGGTTAAAATAGCAATTTTTCTCACGATTTACAAATAGTTGGACACATTTGGGATAAGTACTCAACTGAACAAAATTGTTTTTGGGATATTTTAGCAGAGAGAAAGATGAATTTGTCATCAACTGTAGAAACACCCTCGCAGCTGTGCGTTTAAAAATGAAAATATGGATATACTCATTACTTCCCTACTATATGAGTAGGTTAAAAAAAAAGTATGTGCATGAATTAACCTTGAAGCAGCCTGGTTTGAAATAAAAGAGATTGGCTCTTGCACTGATGTTTGTGTTGGCCCTTTTTCCCATTTATAGTCCATATTTAACTCCACAATGCACTTTATTTGACTCCACAAGAGCTAAAATAAACAAAAACTATATTTTCATATGAAATTAAATTGCATTTAACTGCAAAGATAGGACTAACGTAAACAATATATAGTTACTTGTCAATCAAGCAAACACATATTAAACAAACATAAAGACAAGTTATAGCACATATAACTGCATATGTTAACATGTTAATGCATAACCTGTCCGCGATCGAAACACAGAACATCACACAAATATATAAAATAACATTTTGATAAATAAACCTAAAAAAAATTCCTGCCTAGAGAGGAAAGGAACACTTTGGGTGCGTTTATATGCACGTTCTTAAACCGATTGTGCCTAAAGGGGGGTCACACACCGGACTGAAGCTCAGCGCCGTGTCTCAGGTAACGTTATCTCACTTCAGGCAGACGTGAACATTATATACGCGCAAGTTCAATTTTGAATCGACTTCTGACAGAAGAGCTGCACGATGAGTGTATCTTGTAGCACAGGGTGATATCAGTATGTACATTCACGATTTGAGGGAAATATATTTAATCGCCGCGGTCAGGCGTCGAATGCCTCCGTCGGTGTATGTGTTCGAATTTTAAAGGCGCGGCACGTCCGGTGCGAAGCTCAGTGCCCTTAAAGGGGCGATAGATTCGACCATGAGATCAGTGGTCGAATCCGGTCCTGCATATCGATGCATCGAATCTTCGACTATTAGGGGTCACCCCTAGTAATAATGATTAACATTGATAGCCTAAAACATTTTTTTTCTTCAATTGGAAGCATTTGGAACCATTCTAGCACATTAGCATGCATATTAATATGATACTGGTAGTTTATTGTATAAAGTACATCCCTTAAAACTTAACAACTACCTTACTATCTATTAATAAGCAGTAGTTGTGGGTTTACTGAGGCAAAAGTCATAGTTTATAGCTTGTTAATAGTGAGAATTGGACCCTAATCTAAAGTGCGACTGTGCCTTAAATGTTATTTATTTACATTATTTATTAAATTTACATTATTTTATTAATGTAATGTTTGTATTCAGCCATTCTGCCTACTTACATATTTTTTTCAGAAAAAACAAACGTATTGTTTATCAACCATTGTCTAATTTTGCTTTATTTTTAACCCTGTAAAGAAATTTTATGAGACAAGTGATTTCTGTGAAACTGCTGAAAGTAAATAAGACACAACACGGTCAAGGGGCGTGTCCAATCATGATGGGGCATGATGCATAACATGTTGTGAATTTGGGGCGGCGCTATCAAGGGGTGAGATCCCTTTTGGGTAGAGGCCTGTTTGTTTTGGTGATTTCAAATATCAACAGCGTTTCTCGGAAATCGCTTACTGCACCTTTAAGTCTAGTGCACTACACACTTAATACATATGTAATCAGCATTAAAGCAGTGACAAACACATCTTTATTACAGCTCTCAGGTACGCGTCGGTCTGTCTGCCGCTGTGGAGACATTGACAAATGCATGCATTAATAATGCATCCACAGAACTGAATGACGCTACTGAATAAAACGTCCTCTCAAACGCTCCTCTCAAATCACAACTTAGAAATATTAAAAGCACTTTATGGTGGAATTGACCATTTAATGTAATCGCAAAAATTCTTAAAGCTGTCTTGTAGTCCAGATGTTGACGCAGAGTTACTAAAGAGACAAAGTCTATAGATATATGATATATGATATTGATTAGGGCAGAACAAGTATTGACATTTAGCTCCTTCTTCAGCCGTGACCTCTTGATTATCTACTGGACTGCAGAATAGCATCTTCACATCCTCCTCTTTCTCTCTCTCTCTCTCTCACCTCTTCACATTAGCAGCTGAGTTTGCATTTCTCATTCTGGTCAGTGTTTACAGGAAGTTGAAGAGCTGATTACATTAAACTGATACTTTTAGGATTCTGCTGTGCATGTAGGCTACTACAGCGAATTTTGGCATTTTGACCCACGTCTGTAAGCTCTGAAACTACTTCACATGCTTGTGTACTTACTCTTCAGGACAATAATTAGACCAAAAAAAAAGAGATGGCATCATGTCGTTAACAGATTATATCCCCAGTGAAATACTATCTATATTAAACTGACTGATTGGTTTAGTAAACATTTTAGTACTGAATACATTCAGTAATACAAGTAAAAAAAACTAAATACAGCTTTTTTATTATGGTTTTACAATATGTTTTAAGAAAGCAATGTCTTATCTCCAAAATGCCTGTAAAAAAAAATTCAGGATTATTGCTTTTCTTTTAATCCAGCATTCTCTCTCTCTCTCTCTCTCTCTCTCTCTCTCTCTCTCTCTCTCTCTCTCTCTCTCTCTCTCTCTCTCTCTCTCTCTCTCTCTCTCTCTCTCTCTCTCTCTCTCTCTCTCTCTCTCTCTCTCTCTCTCTCTCTCTCTCTCTCTCTCTCTCTCTCTCTCTCTCTCTCTCTCTAATCCATAAAGCATTGAAAATGCCAAAATGAGCACCAATAAGATTAGTATCCAGAAACATGCAAATAAGACCATATGCAGAATGAACATTTGCAACATCTGTCTTCAGTTTTAAATAATATTCAAAGTTTTGGGGTCAGTAAGATTTATTATATTCTGAATGGATGCATTAAACTGATCAAATATGACAGTAAAGCCATTTATAATGTTACAAGGATTTCTACTTCAAATAAATGCTGTTCTTTTGAACTTTCTATTCATCAAAGAATCTTGATTAGAAATTTAGCACTATTTCCTCAAAAATTATTCACCGCACAACTGTTTTAAACATCATAAATCATAAATGTTTCTTGAGCAGCAAATCCTCATATAAGAATGATTTCTGAAGGATCTCGTGACACTGAACACTGGAGTAATGATGCTGAAAATTCAGCTTTGATCACAGGAAGAAATGAAATTTGACAATATATTGAAATAGAAAACAGTTATTTTAAATTGTAACAATATTTCACAGTATTACTGTTTTACTCCGATAGTAAAAGTTTAACTTTTAAAAAGTTTAAAAACAGTTAAAACGGTGACATAACTAAGGGACAGAGCTGTCCATTAAAGGGATACTTTACCGCATTTTCATATTAAACTGTTATTCCCTTAACTAAGACGAGTTGATACATCCCTCTCTCGTCTGAGTGCGTGCTCTTAATCTCTCTGACGCGCGGTGATTGATCTGATAGCGTTTAGCTTAGCCCACTAAGCCCAGTTCATTCACTATGGTACCAAACAGAGATCAAGTAGAAGTACCAAACACCTTCACGTTTAACCTATTTTAATACAGTTACACGAGTAGTTGAACGACCTAGCATGATGAAATAAAATAAAACGTGCTGCTTTTCTATGTGGATTAAAAAGGAGAACTATAATGTATGGCGAAATAGCATTTCTGAGAGTACTTGGACTCAGTGCAGTAAAAAGTCCCGGCTGAAACATCCTCCCTCACATCTAGGAGATGTGACTTTTTACTGCGCTGAGTCGAAGTACTCTCAGAAGTGCTATTCCGCCATACATTATAGTTCTCCTTTTTAATCTGCTTAGAAAAGCAACATGTTTTATTTTATGTCACCATACTTGATCGTTCAACTATTTGTGTAACTGTATTTAAATAGGGGAAACATGGAGGTGTTTGGACGCTTCTGACTTGATCTCTGTTTGGTACCATAGTGAATGTATCAACTCGTCTTAGTTAAGGGAATAACATAGTTTAATATGAAAATGCAGTGAAGTATCCCTTAAAAATGACTAAATATGTCCCAAAGCTTGCACACTTTTCTGCTACACACTCAAAAGTATGTCATTTTTCTTCACAAAAGAGTACATACATTTAGGACATAGTATAAGTAGGCGAATTGGGACGCAGCAGCTGTATTCATGACTAAATACTTATGGTGCCACTGTAGTAGGCTACATGTACTCTGCAGCTGATAATGATGGTATTTCTGTAATTGTGAACACTTGTGAAGGGCTGTTCTGGACTTCATCTTTGTCATGTCACTTGTCTGTTCTGGAAGATTTTCAGTGACACTCCTAACAGCACACACAAAACTGCACATACTCTGATAAACCATCAATGAAAAACTCAAATAATCTTACAGTTCTGTGTTTGTTTGACATTTATTTGCTGCCTTGAACGAATAAATGAAACCTTAAACGTCCTGCCTCATTTTCTCACTAGTGGGCAACAGTTTTCCCGCCTCAAAGGAGAGGAGGTGGGCAACTGGAGCGGGCTCATTAGTTACCCCGATGATGGAGGGATGAAGCCGGCCAGAAATGGGAGGAAAAGGTACAAAACAGCACAGAAACGTCTCTACAACACCACCAACACTCTAGAGAGACAGTGAGAGAGAAAGTGAGAGAGAATGCCACATAGCCAATGATCAGCCTCTTGCATGTCTGGACTGGAGACACATCTAATCCCATCAGCCAATCAGACGAGCAGAAATAACCAGCTGTGGCAACTAAAACCACTTTACCATTATCAGAGCGAATCAGAGGACCAGGACTATTAGAGTTGCACAGCAGTAATCGCTTCAGGAAGTATTTGTCCCATTCGCTTTCTCCAAACCAACCTGCTGTGAAATGAATCGCGACGTTATAAACTTTGATTTGAATGAAGTTAACATTTGAACATCTGAGAAAAAATAGACAAAGGTGTAAGTCTGTGGTTTTTTCACAATGGAATACTAACTTACTTTATATTGCACAGTATATACTGTACAGTGAAATCATTTGTATTATGTCATACACGTTTCAAAGAGTAGCGTGATACATTTTGTAAAACATCTTCCGGCTTATTCGTCATACGGGAAGGGGAAGGAAAAGTTGGGCGCACTGAATTGTGGGAAACAGTATAATTTGCTTTATTGTATACTGCAAGTTATTTGCATGCCCAAATACACGATTAGTATGCTTTTCTGAACAAAGCCACTGCACTTAAATGGAAAAAAGACTATTATCCCATAAAGCATTGCACATATTGTAGTTGAATCAGATTATGGTACAATACAAACCAGTTTACCATAAGTACTTTATTTTAAAGGTAGGAAATACTATCTGTTTTAAGTTCATTTCAACATACAGTTTGTAAACATTTATTTAATGAGGTATCATTAAATATGAAATAAATGTTACACAGCCATGCATCTTGATTGCTGATGTGCAAAACAGGCTTAATATTACCTAATTTGAGGATGCTAAGTTAAAAAATAATAATAATTATATCCATAAAAAAAACGTTCCATCACGTTCATTTTTCTCACAAAATAAGAATAAAGTTTTGTTTTTTTACATAAAAATTTTCACTTTTTTATGCACTTATCAAAATAAGAAAATGTTTTCTGGGTTTCTGGGTTTCTTAAATCAGAGCAGGAAGCTTTAAATTCATGGCATTACATTTTGCATTTTAAAAAGATTATATTATCCTCAGTATTTCTCCTGTTTTCCGATATAAATATCTAAAAATCTTTAAAATGAAAATAGCTAAATCAGCTTGAGATGCAAATGTAAAATGATGTCCTGAAAATGAGTTATGCTTAAAACAACAACAAATATCTGTCAATGAGTTATGAAAACTCCCCTTTTAATTCAGTTGATTTATTGTTGTTTTAATCATAAACTAAAATCATTTTGTATCAGTTTACCAGAAAACAAGACTGAATAATCTTTTTGCAGTGTGATCAGCATTAAAAGTTATTTCCATATTCTAGTGGTTGTGAGTAGAGCAATTTAAGCATCTTCTTTTTCAGTATATGGATATCTGATTTATTTTCAAACTCTGTATTTAAAAACGTCCTAAATTGACTTGCAGAAACCCAGAGTATTTCAAAAGCATAATGTAACTTAGAGAAAAACTTACTGTTCAAACATGATAAAGAACTTTACATAAGTTTATAAACAGTCGCTGTTTGGATATAGTAAAACACTCACAGATGTAGCATTTTCCTCTGGCACTGGCCATAAATGTAACCTTGAAATCATGAATTGGGCATAAAATAATGTCCTTCATGTAAAAATTGTCTGATAATTGAACAGACAGATACAAGATTTCTTCACTTTACAAATGGTTTTCCAAAGCAAAACTACAAAATATTTTGTGAGAAAACAAAGCAGGCACTATTTTTGGAATCGGCACCCCAAAATGAGTAGAAACAAGTACTGGGTTTCATTCAGCAAATATGATGCAGGGTGGTGTTACTTATAGTATTATCATTAATATACTATGATATTATTTATAGGCGCACAAGGGGGCTAAAGTCTCACAGGGGTGAAAGGAGAGGCTGCTCACTGCAGAGCCAATGGGTGGAGCTTGACGTTCAGTGGATGTAATGGGTGGTGCTAGACAGTCCAGCCACACCGTAACCCTACCCATAACCCTATCACTAACATAACTCCACCCATTACGTCCACAGAGGGGGAGCTGGACGTCACTTGACTCTTCAATGAGCACCGCTTGGGTAAAAGGTGCATTTGACTTTGTTCTCTTTTTATCCACTATATGGCACAAAAATTCAGCTCAGCGCTTTTTTAAAAGGGGTGTAGTTCACCCCAAAATGTAATTTATCCCATAATTTACTCACCCTCAAATATTCCTTGTATATGACTTTCTTCTTTCAGACAACACAATCTGAGTTATATTTAAAAATATCCTGGCTCTTGAAAAATGAGATTTTTTGAAGGTCAAAAAAGCACATCCATCCATTCATCATAACATACTCCACATGGCTCTGTTAATAAAGGCCTTCTGAAGCCAAGTGATTTGTTTTTCTATGAAAAATATCTGTATTTAAATCTTTATAGCCTAAAATAACTCGCTTTACATGACAGCAGACGACCATACGAAAGTCGACTTAGCAAAACTAAACACCGGATACGAATTAGAAGTCTAAAACCAGAGATTTTAAAGAGAAATGCTGCCCAGCCCTATTTGTTTGAACTGCAAAAGGCATCAAATCTTACACTACTCCTACATCTTACTAGCCTGGATGCCAGCCGAACTTAGCCCCGCCCACAACATTTTTAGGTCGGGGGGTTCAGTCTGGCCTCGCTCCATAGAGGAGTAATTTTCTGTGAACAGAAACTGTTCGGACCAATTAGATCATCAGGGCGGGCTTTAGACGATGACGGACAGATGATCAACAGTAACATAATCATGCACGTCATCAAAGGGGCTTGAATTATATTTGTTCGAATCCTAAACGGAGAGCTTGTTCGTAAGCATTCACCTTCACTATTTCTCTCAGAAATGATGATCATGTTGGGTAAGTACTCTGTGTATAATTAAATTCTTTTATTTTTTTACAATACCGGCAAAGATCGTTTATTCCAGCGCACGTGCAGACGGGTTGCCAAGTTTTTACAACAAAACTCGCCAACTACTAGCCATGAACAATAGCTTCTCGAGGGGGTTCTCCGGGAAAAAATGGGGGTAAAATGTGTTATTTTGCCAAGGTTGCCTGCTAAAATTCGCACTCATGGATCTATATATCACTTAATAGTCGCTTCAACCCGCAGGTATAGAAAATAACCCGCTGAAAAAAACGCGGTCTTGGCAACACAGTGCAGTTGAGCTCTGTTGACATTTGACAATTAGCGTAATGCGTCGCTCCGTTGCTCTGATTGGTTGTAGGTCTGTCCAATTGAGGTCTTTCCTGGTTCGGTTGAAACGCCCCATAATCACAGCCCAATGGAGCATCAGACTCATATTCTGACTAGAATTGAGTATGACCACGTCAGGCTACCATCTTACAACGGCTCACAAGTTACTCTTTTGGCGACTTTCTACGGTTGTCTGCCGAAAGCCTAGATATTTTACTTTATAACGTGTTAAATCTGGGTGTTTTTCTTACAAAAACGAATGGCTTTGCTTCAGAAGGCCTTTATTATCCCACTGGAGCACTTTTATAATGGATGGATGCGCTTTTTTGACCTTCAAAACCATTCACTGCCATTATAATGCTGGATGACTTAAGGGTGAGTAAATCATGGAATGATTTTAGGGTGAACTATCACTTTAACAAACGTTCTGATGATGCACGTGGAAATTCGGCTGATCCATGACACGATCGCGGACAGCAACGCAAAGTTGATCCTGCGCTAATCTGATGTAAAATGTAATGTTTATTTTTTATTTTTAATGTTGTAGATAAAATAGCATATGACTATATTTTGAGACTATTTGGGGTCAAAAGCGCACCTGCTGTCGGGGCGAAAAGCACCATATTTCACATAATAATAATAAACACCGGCTGACTTTTCCATTTGTTGGCGTGACATGGTTAGATTTAGATTTTAAATATCATATATTAAGTTGGGTGTCCACCTTAATCACCATATTTAAAATAAAATAAAAACGGTATTAATCATTTCATGTAATACAATGTTTTAATGTTCCTACTGGAAATATATATATTAATTTACCATGGGATCTCATTCAATGCTTTCATAATCTTTACTTTTTTTAAAACGATTTTGTTCCTATTGTCAAAATGAACATATTTTAATGACAATATATTTTATTTATCAAAGCACAAACTTTGCCAAAGTGATTATTTTGAACACGTATTAACTTAAACATTAATATTTTACCTGAAGTATTTTTATATCAGTACTTTGTGCCTTTTGCCCTCCTCTCCACCTCATACATTTATACGATTTTTAACCAAAATTATTATTTTGTCACTCCATCAATGTTCAATAAAACATATTTTTACCACAATCACACCATTGGCACATTTTTCTTGAGGTGTGCCTTTAGCCCCGTTGTCGAAGTGGTCATTGCTCTATGGAGAAAACGGATGGGATTTGTACCTGGGGAATCCTGCTGTTGTGCTCTTTTGTGGTTTTCAGGAACTGAAGGGTCATTGAACCACACGTTTAAACTCTAAACCTAATCCACTTGTATGCATCTTGACAGATGTGTCCGTCAGAATTTTCAGCACTCTGAGGCTCAGAGCTCCGTAGTTATCACGCCCTGCCTAGCTGATATTCAGAAGAAAAAAAAAGAACAGAAAAGGTAGGCCACACTGATGGCATCTCCAGTTCACCTCCTTGCCAACCTTACGTCCCCCCTTGAGGATGTCTCTTCGTCTTTTCCATCTGGTCTGAGAGGGTCCGACTGCTCATGCTCCGTGCTCGGCGCACCGCCGGTCCGTTTGTGCATGTTGTCTGCAACCTTCCATCCGCCCTCGACCTTTGACCTCTGACCCCCATCACCCCCTTCCCCTCTGCCTGAGGATGGGAGGCCCTCCTTGTGTTCCTCTGGATGTCATGGGTCGCTGTTTCTATGTGTCCCGTCATGCATTTCTTAACCCACCACCCCACCCCGCCCCGCCCCTCCTCACACACCTCACCTGTGTGTGTCATGAGCACACTTGAGTGTGTGTGTGTGTGTGTGTGTGTGCACGCAAACGGTTTGTGTAGTGGAGTGTGTCATGTGACTTGATCCCCGCTTGCACATTGCACCGCCTCTCTTTGACCTAACCAAGTATTTTTTTAGTTTTGTACGGTTTTTCTTTTCATCAAAATGATCACAGAAGTTTGTAATGTGTCGTCGAGGGGTGTCTGACTCACACACATAAGGTCGCTCATGATTACCCAGTGTGCACCTCTTCAGGCTACAGCACAGTCACATGTCATGACGTCACTCCAGTCAGAGATGTATGGAACCGCTAATTGTGTTTCTTTTTCTTCTGCCTTGCCTTCCATTGCTCTTTCACTTTATTTCTCTCTTTGTTATTGTATCATTTTTCTTCATTACAAAATTTGTTTTTTTCAGTTTATCAAGGATCATTATCCAGCGTAACGCTGGTAAAGTTAGCATTCATATCATTAAATAACATTTTATTTATTATTATTCAATTCTTAGCTTTTTATATTACAGTATAGTATTATTACTGTAAATATTAATAATATAATAATCATTATAATAATAAAATATAAATAATAATAATATTTATTATTACTATTAAATACTCAGCTTTTTATTTTACAGTAAAATAGTATTATTGCAATAGTGACAGAATAAAATAATATTCAAATAATAAAATGTAAATATTTAGAAAAAATATAATAGTTATTACTATTTTTAGAAATTAATTAGAGTTAAATTAATAATAAAATCTAAATTATTTGAATAATGATAGTTATACTTATAATTAAATAGTTATAATTATGCAATAGTGATAGAATCAAATAATAATAATATCATACTATTTAAATAATAAAAAATAGAAATAATTTAAATAAAAATAATAATACAAATATTTTAATATAAAAATATATAGTATAATGTATAATGATATTATTAGCAGTATTAATACTATTTATTAATATTATTATTATTTTTCATATTGAATGGGGGGAGCATGTTTTCCTTTATTACGCCCTTAGCTGATCACGTCTGGCTAATGCTAAGATACAACAGCTAATACCTGAGATCGAGGCCATGGAAAGTAGCCAAGTATCATTTAGAACATTTAGAAGAAAATATTAAAAAAAATGGTATAGTGTATGTAGACTCTTACGTAAAGTAAAGTGCATGTTAAACTGATTTCTGACTGGCGTAATGGCCTCCATAGCGTGGTGGTAGACAGATGTATGTGAGAGCCATTTTGCCTCTAATTAAATTTTTTCAGAATCAGTAAGTCCATGTCCACCATTACAGTCCATTTGAGCTCCGTTTTCATAGGCGCCATCATGCCTGAGGCAAGACTGAAAATGGCAAACAGAGACATATAATGAGAAAAACACACTCTATTTGAGTTTATACATTTAGCCCATGTTTTTTTAATGCATATTTTCTGTATTTCTGTTTCACAACCAAGGTGAGGACTCATATTTCATCCATTCAACCCCTGCTGCCTCTTCTCATTGTGGTGAAACTGTTATTTCTTTTATATTTCTCCTCAGAACATCAGAAAAGGCCATTTTAAGCTGAATGTGTCTTGCATATCAGAAGGAATGCCTTCACAGTGGCTTGTCAAGAATCCTCAAGGTTTTCAAATCGAATTCTTATTATAATTTGGAACCAATCCAAATGGGATCAAAGAGGAATCCTGTTTTACACCACACACTTAGCACAGGGGTTTTCAAAACCATTCCTGGAGCCTCCCCAGCACTGCACATTTTGGATATCTCCCTTATTGGACACACCCAGTTCAGCTCATGGAGTACTAAACTAATCAGCTGATGAGTTAATGCAGCTGTGTTAAATAAGACACTAATAAGGGAGACATCCAAAATGTGCAGTGCTGGGGAGGCTCCAGGAATGATTTGAAAACCCCTGACTTAGCATAATCATTTCTGCTTAGACAGCAGAGGTTAGCTTGCGCTCTGAAGAGCAGTTTGTCCGTTTAGGGCTACCGTAGAAACATGACGTAAAATGGCGACTTCACCGTAAGGGGACCCGCGATGTATTGAGATAGAAATGCTAATTCTGAGGTAATAAAAACAGAACGGTTCATTATGTAAGGTCTTTATACACCACTGAAAACATAGTTATGTATATTATATTATATTTCTGTCAATAGATCCTCATAAATACTACACACTGCACCGTTCAGCCTTTTTTCAAGATTTATGCATTTTAATAGTAAAATGTCGTTAAATTTAATTGAATAATCCACACATATTATTCATATTACAAATTAAGAATCTTAAACGAGTAACAAAACTAGAGCTTAATAAAATAATTAGCTACTTAACGATATTTAATTTTTATTTTATTTTTATGTATTAATACGAATCACATTTGGTCCATTCCTTTGTTCCATTAAGGGTTACTTCAGCGATTAGCATATGGCTTTGTAGAAACCCCGGATTCAAATGATTGTGCTTTCCCCCCTCATATCCCCCTGAGACAAGAGATTTATGCATTTAATATCTGGAAAAATTCCTCCTATGATGCAAATTGACGATATTTGCATCATAGGAGGAATGTTTGGCCAAAGGCTAAATGGATGGAGATCACACTCAGAGCTCAGCTCGCAGCTACAGGCACTCATTTAAAGATAGTGCTATAGTGAGCAATGTAAGTCTTTTAACTTCTCAAATTAATTTCTATGAAAGTTAAGCTTGCAAAGTCATGAACCGAAACACGCCAGACTGAACTTGTGTTGTGAATGTATGCCGTGAGTGTAGTCGCGATTACCTCAGCTCTCATCATGAGAGCTCATTCAGCTCACTCCTGCAGTTAGTGCTCAGTGCTGTGATACTCGCGCGGTGACTCCGGTGATTGAAACTTCTGAAATTACAATGCCACTCCTAGTTTCAGTAAATAAAACACTAATTTCTCATTATAGTAGAAGCACCAGAAATATCATAATTGGAGCTTTCGGAGTCAAGAAGTTTGAGAAGCGCCACTCTACACTATTAATATGCGATATACGCATGCAGTGTATAAAGCAAAAATATTCTTAGAGGATTCATATTTGATCCTGTTAGGGCTGGTTCCAAGCGATGATAGAAATCCATTGGCATTCCCTCAGGATTGTTTGACAAGCCTGTAGAAATGCAAACGTGCAGCAAGGATCTTCAGTTAGGCTGGAAGCCCATGGCAGTGTGTGCATGTGTTCAGTGCAGGACAGGACGAGTGTTTGACTCTCTGTTTTCTGGCAGGTATCTGGAACGCTCCGATGGCTCTTTGGAGTTCAACTCCACTTCCTGCAAGGAACTACGGCAAGAAATCACAGATGTGAAAGTACTGACCATGTACGTTTCTCTCTCAGATGTCTGTACGTAGAGAGTAAGCCGTCCAGCGGGAGTCAGACATCCTGATGAATGTCTCATCTCAAAGGACAGACCTTGTAAAAAGAGCTTCTATTTAAAGAAATATAATATCTGAGCGAGAACGCCGCTTTCCTTTCCTTTCTTTAGTAGTGATTCTTAAGGAAACCGCACTCGTGCCATGGCCGCGTTTAATCGGCTTTCTGTGTGCGTGTGTTTTAGGGTGAAGACATCAGAGCTGTTTGAGCGGTGGAGGAACCTGCAGGTGTGTAAGTGGGAGCAAAACAAGGAGGAGACGGATCATTTCAAGTGAGTCACACAAACACGCGTCCACTTTTTTCTTTACCGCTATCTCCCCCCCCAACCCCCACCCCCGACTTCGTTCAACACAGTCTTAACGGGACTTCTTTGTCAAAACAAAGGAATGATGTCATCTCTCTCGATGTCCTATTAGATTTTCTTGTTGTAACGAAGTGATGATGATGTCATCTCTCCCCCTGTCCAATAGAATGTCTCTGTCCCGTTGCTGCAATGCCCCCTCCTTCCTGTTTACCACGAAGAGAAACACTCCCTCTGGCACTAAACTGCGTTACGAGGTGGATACGAGTGGAATCTTACACATCAGCCCGGAGATTTTTAAAATGTTCCCTGATGTGAGTGAGTGAGCGTAGTGTTAAATCACGTTTAAAGTGCTTGTCTTTGACCGCATGAGCTCGGAAGAGCAGAATGTAGCAATGATTCCAAATGGAATTTCATCATCATTTAGAACCAATCCCAATTGGAATGTTCTTATTAGATTCCTTTTTTTTCTTCTTTAGGATAGTTTAAAACATAGTTTAGCTAGTTTTGACATCAGTTAAGAAACTATTTCCTTTTGTAGTTGCAAGACATTATTCCAATATAATAGAACGGTCTTCATAATGTTATAATGATTTTTATTTTAAGTGAAAATGCATTATATTTGCAGATTTTTGAGATATTGATTGTCTTATAACTGTATTACTGTGGTTACAGTAATGAGATCATGCAATAATAATTATAAGGCACATAGCAAGTCATAATTCATAATTCAAAAACTTTTTTAATGCATAACATATACCGGAGTTGCACAACGAAGAATCTAATCAGACACTATTCAGATAAGATTCTTATTATTTGATTCAATTAGAATTCTTTAAGATGATGATATTAAATAGGAATCCTGAGGACATTCCAATTGGATTGTTTGAAGTGCAGGAGAAGAGAAGATATTATGTCTGCCTATATGAGATCTTTTAACACACACAGATGTCATTTTTCTTCAACTCCATCTCCTGCATGAAGCAGCCACACCCTGCATAACATTACGAATCAAACATCTTATAAGTATCAAGGCAAGCGTTACCTAGCAACCTCTGCAGTGATCACACCCTAGAAACTCAATGCCTGCAACAGTTGCCAAGCAACCATCTCCAAGCAATCATCCCTGTAATCCCATTTCGGTTCCTCCTGTCCTGTTTCTGAATGTATTCTCTGCTCTGACTGCAGGACATGCCCTATTCCAAATCCCAGTTTAAGAAATGTGCCGTCATCGGGAACGGCGGGATCATCAAAAACAGCAAGTGTGGACGAGAGATTGATGCCGCTGACTTTGTCTTCCGGTAAAACGTAGAATCGTTGTGTGTGTGTGTGTTATTATACATCATGGTAATATATTTAGGGACATCTGGTAAATCTCATCATGTTCATCTCTCTTTCAGATGTAATATTCCTCCTATCTCAGATACGTACAGCGAAGATGTGGGGACTAAGACTGATCTTGTGACAATAAATCCCAGCATTATAACTGAAAGGTACACACACACACACACACGCACGCACGCACACACACACACACACACACACACACACACACACACACACACACACACACACACACACACACACACACACACACACACACACACACACACACACACACACACACACACACACACACACACACACACACACACACACACACACACACGCGTTTGTTTTTGTGACATATGGGGATATTCCATTGGCATAATGGATTTTATACTGTACAAACCGTATTTTCTATCCCCTTACACTGCCCCTGCCCCTAAACCTACCCATCACAGGAAACATTCTGCATTTTTACTTTCTCAAAAAAACTCATCCTGTATGATTTATAAGCATTTTGAAAAGTGAGGACATGGCCAATGTCCTCATAAGTCACCGTCTCCTTGTAATACCTGTCATACCCATGTCATTATACACATTTATGTCCTCATATGTCACAAAAACATGCACACCCCCCCCCCCCCCCCCACAAACTGTGATCTAGTTACTATTCACAAGTAAAAGGTACACATACTGTACATTTAATATATTCAATATAGGATTAAATATATTACATAATAAATAGGATTAAATATTATAATAAATTCCGCTGTCTATGTGAATCTCACAAAAATATCTCCAGGTTATAATAAAAGAGGATATTTTCCATAAGGAAATTGAATTTAGTTTTTTGTAATGATCAGTATAGTATATATATTGTATGTATGTATATATAATATGTATATTTATATACATACATACACTCACCAGCCACTTAATATCATACTTTTTTTAATGGTGCTTAAAAATTATATGAAATAAAAAAGTATAAATTGTTTAATTAATTATGATAATTTTTTCATTGTGGGTACTATTTATCCCATTTATCATCACAGTAATATGTCTGGGGGTTTTACTTTTAGGATTTTTGTTAGTTTTTTTTTACAACACAGGCAAAGATAATTTATTCCAGTGCGCGTGCAGACAGGGTTGCCAAGTTTTTACAACAAAACCCGAAACTACTAGCCCAAAACAATAGCTTCTTGTGGGGGAATGGTGTTTTAGGTGGTAAATTGTGTGTGTTTAATTTTGGCAAGATTGCCTGCTAAAATTTGCATTCCTGGGTCTACATATCACATGACTGAGGTCGCTTCGCTTCAACCCGCGGACATGGAAAACAACCCTCAGGAAAACCGCAGACTTGGCAACACAGTGCAGTTGAGTTCTGTTGATATGTGACAACTGACCTTATGCGTCGCTTCGTTGCTCTGTTGTAGGTCTATCCAATTGATGTCTTTCCTGGTTTAGTTGAAACACGCCCCATAATCACAGCCCAATGGAGCAGTATCAGACTTATATTCTGACTAGAATTGAGTATGACCACGTCAGGCTATTTGATGATCGTGTTGTTTTACACATGCATATTTACATGCGATCGCTTGTTTTACTACATCTTCCTCACGTGTGTTTTTGATCAGGAGATTCAGTTCTCATTCCGAAGAAAATTCTGTTTTTGGCTGGGAAGCGTTTTCTCACAAATAACGGAAAATTCCGTGCTTGGTGGGGAAAGAGTCATACTCTTGTACTTCAGTACATTGTGCCCCATTTTTACTGACTTTTTTTACAGTGTGGCCACAATTTTGCCATTGATACCTGCCATATAGATATTTTTAATATTATCTCATAATTTTTCAGCAGAAATATTACGCTCCTGTCACTTTAAGACCTGACACACTGATCCATTACACTTTTGCACGTGCGTTTTCTTTCCCAATTGTATACATTTTCTTTTATTTGCCTGTTTAAGTGCAATAAGCAGCTAAAAAACACTCATTTTAGTACTGATAGGCGTTATGTGCCGCACTTTGGATGTGAGCACCAAATCTGTGCAAATGAGTAAAATTATGTGCAGTACTCCCAATCCCACGCCAAAATTCAAGCCCTTTAACACCAACATTATTCATCCGGAGCAAATTAAATGAAACGAATGACTGAGGGGAGGCTGTTTGTGTGTAACTTGCTGTCGGAGAGATGAGAAAGAGCAGATGGTATAATTTATGTGGAAAATTATTATTGGAAGTTTTTCAGATATTTCAGTATCAGTATCACAACACTACACTGCACTTATATTAATTCAGATTCCGTATAAAAAGACTACAATTGAAATTGTATATATTATATCCGTATGCATATATTCCACCCGCCAAAGTGGCTAGCAGCAGGAGTGACGCTGAAATAGGGATGTGGGTCATCTGGTGGGTTGGAGGGTGTTAATGTCAAGCCCTGAACACAACCATTGAGACACTTATTCATTCTCTCTCTCTCTCTCTCTCTCTCTCTCTCTCTCTCTCTCTCTCTCTCTCTCTCTCTCTGCACCAGGTTTCAAAAGTTGGAGAAATGGAGGAAGCCATTTTACGACGTTCTCCGGAATTATGAGAACTCTTCTGTGGTTTTGCCGGCATTTTATAACACACGGAACACCGACGTGTCGTTCCGTGTGAAGTACATGCTGGACGATTACGAGTCCAACCGTGGCGTGTTCTTCTTCCACCCGCAATACCTGCTGAACGTGCAACGCTTCTGGGCCGTGCAGGGCGTGCGCGCCAAACGCCTCAGCAGCGGCCTGATGCTGGTCACCGCTGCCATGGAGTTATGCGAAGAAGTCCATCTCTACGGCTTCTGGGCGTTTCCCATGAACCCCTCCGGAATCTTCATAACACACCATTACTATGACAACGTCAAGCCCCGCCCCGGGTTCCACGCCATGCCGTACGAGATCTTCAACTTCATGCACATGCACGCTCGAGGCATCCTGCACGTGCACACGAGTCCTTGCAGGTGAAACGGACAAGGGTTGGTGCAAAACGTGCCATCTGATTGGTTCGTTTTGCAGAGCTCCTCCCATTTACTGCCGCTACGGAACTCAGACTTACGCATGTGCACTTGCGTGTGTAAATCGCTGCCTTAAAGGCCAGGCGTTTTATTACTACGTGTTTTTACTAAATCATGTCGGGACGGTTGCAAAATGGTACGTGTTTCCTGTTTGGTGATTTCCTGTAGTTGTGTCGTATTTGTGTATCCGAGCAGATATCACGTTTAAAACTTTGTGAGGAGGCTTCATGCGGCAAACAATATAGCGCCAAATTATGTAAAACAGAATATTTTATTTCTATGGTTTCTATTTCTGCAGAGGAGCCACAGTGGAATGTCATTGGTCCAAAATCCCAGTCCACTCAGTTGTATATTAAACCTAAACTATATTCTGATTGGTTGAGTTTGTGTCACGTTGCACCAGGTTAAGACACACCTAACACTGTTTTAAGAGCAAGTTTAACATTAATTAATAACCACATCAGAACATAAAGCAGACTGCGGAATGGTAAATGCTTGTACGTTTAACGCATAGGTTCTGAAGATGTATGATAATTTACAAATGAAGTAACACTCTGAAGCAACACAATTGCTTATGTTGAGGAATGTTTTTACAGTCCATTGGTTTTTCTCTCTCACACACACACAATCTGTGATTGAGGTTTTAGCGTCTTTTAAAGAATCGACTGATCTTGTTCATAATACTGAACTTTATATACTTTGTTTCTTTCGTATATGATATTGTGATAACAGTGTGACCTTATCACTTTACCAAGAAATCTACTTTTTAATATTTGCGATTTTATTAGATCCTGATTTCATAAAACATGAAGACATCTTAAAGACATCTATCTATCTATCTATCTATCTATCTATCTATCTATCTATCTATCTATCTATCTATCTATCTATCTATCTATCTATCTATCTATCTATCTATCTGTCTGTCTGTCTGTCTGTCTGTCTGTCTGTCTGTCTGTCTGTCTGTCTGTCTGTCTGTCTGCTGTCTGTCTGTCTGTCTGTCTGTCTGTCTGTCTGTCTGTCTGTCTGTCTGTCTTGCCAAAAGTACTGGAACACCGCTCCAAATCATTGAATTTGGGTGTTCACTTCCATGGCCGCAGGTGTATAAAATCAAGCACTAGTCGTGCAGACGCTTCTACAAACATTTGTGAAAGAATGGGTCGCTCTCAGGAGCTCAGTGAACTCAAGCGTGGTACCGTGATAGTTTGCCACCTGTGCAATAAGTCCATTCGTGAAAATTTCCTCACTACTAAATATTCCACGGTCAACTGTTAGTGGGATTATAACAAAGTGGAAGCAATTGGAAACAACAGTAACTCAGTAGTAGGCCACGTAAAATCACAGAGCGGGGTTAGCGCATGCTGAGGCGCACAATGTGCAGAAGTCACTAACTTTCTACAGAGTCAAGCTACAGGCCTCTAAACTTTGTGTTGCCTTCAGATTAGGTCAAGAAGAGTGCGTAGAGAGCTTCACGGAATGGGTTGCATCCAAGCCTTACATCACCAAGTGTAATGTAAAGGTCAGATGCAGTGGGGTAAAGCACACCACCACTGGACTCTAGAGCAGTGGAGACATGTTCTCTGGACTGACCAATCACGCTTCTCTGTCTGGCAATCTGATGGACGAGTCTGGGTTTGGCGATTGCCAGGAGAACAGTACTTGCCTGACTGCATTATGCCAAGTGTAATGTTTGGTGGAGGGGGGTTATGGTGTGGGTTGTTTTTCAGGGGTTTGCCTTGGCCCCTTAGTTCCAGTGAAAGGAACTCTTAATGCTTCAGCATACCAAGACATTTTGGAAAAAATCATGCTCCCGACTTTGTGAAAACAGTTTGGGGATGGCCCCTTTCTGTTTCAACATGACTGCGTCCGCACCAGAACACAAAGCAAGGTCCATAAAGACATGGATGAGCGAGTTTGGTGTGGAGTAACTTGACTGGCATAGAGTCCTTTACCTCAATCCTGATAGATCCCCTTTGGGATGAATTAGAGCAGAGACTGAGAGCCAGGCCTTCTCATCCAACATCAGTGACTGACCTCACAAATGTGCTTTTAGAAGAGGTTGACTAGTGTGAGTGCTCTGTAATTTCCTCCATCAAAGTCAGCTGCCTCCATAACAATACATGCAGGGCAATCAAGTGAAAATCGATACGCGGCAATGATTAATGATAAATCTATTAGGCAGTCTATTTTTCCTGTCTTCTTCCAAAACGTAGCATTGCGAATGACGTAAGCGTGCTCCGGCCCAGTACGTTATGTGCAATGTCAGTGCAGGCCAGCAGGGGAGTGTGGACAATCACGCTCAGGCACGGTACAAGGCAACCGTACCTAGTGTGAATACACCAAAACATTTGGCAATATCTATCTATCTATCTATCTATCTATCTATCTATCTATCTATCTATCTATCTATCTATCTATCTGTCTATCTGTCTGTCTGTCTGTCTGTCTGTCTGTCTGTCTGTCTGTCTGTCTGTCTGTCTGTCTGTCTGTCTCTCACCACTGGTTTCTTAAACTGCACAATATCTGCTATTTTTACTTTTTTATTATTTATGCATTTTTTCATATTTATCGTGCATTGTTTTTTGTTGTCAGTTAACCTGTACCATTGGTTTGGTTACACACATGTACAGTTATTTGACAAGCCAATAAAGTACACAGATCTGCTTATAGTGAGTTCTGTTGTGCATTATTTGTAAAAAGTGACTCTCTCTCTCTCTCTCTCTCTCTCTCTCTCTCTCTCTCTCTCTCTCTCTCTCTGATATCCAGGGTTGGTGTCGGATGTTGATCCAGTAATAAATAATTAATCAGTTTCAGAGGTTAATCAGTGTTAATCAGACAATAGTTTGATTTCTCGAGTTCTCCTCTACCTACACACACACACACACACACACACACACACACACACACACACACACACACACACACACACACACACACACACGCACACACACACACACACACACACACACGCACACGCACGTACACACACACAGGCATGCACAAGCACACACACGCACACTCGTCTAAGCTTAAAAGATAAAGAAGTTGAAATCCACCGGACATAAATAAAATAAGAAATACTTGAAAAGCAAAAAAGTCCAAGGTGCTCAGGGAGTTCAGTGAGATGTTTGTCTTCTTTGGGGCTGGGAATTCAAATGAATGTAGAAAAAAGGAATTCCATTGCACTTTTCTTGAAATTGTTAAAAGCCTTTATTTGACTATTTCATTATAGAAAATGTAAAAGACGTGGAAAAATCAACCCATGAATAGCAGCACAGATAGCCTTTAGGGTAATAAAACAAGAAATACTTTTGAAATCTGAAAAAGAGACTAACTGGAGAAAATCAGAGGGAATATCATATGTTTTTTTTAATGAATATTGCACTGGAATGATTAATCAAATCAGAGGAAATTACTAATGGGTTGCTTTGTTATTTATAATTTAAATACTTATCAAACATTGTGACATTTTGACAGATTAATTTCTTAACATTTCAATAAAATGTACATGAAGCAACATGAGCAATATATGTTTACAGCCTTTAATATTAGCCTTTGTTAGTTAGGACTAGGTTTAGCTAACACAAATGTTCACGTTGGTTCACAGTGCATTAACTAATGTTAGCAGATAGTTGACATTTCACATTAAAATGTATCAGAAAACATTATCTAAACATAACATTATCACAGATTAAATGCTATAGGTGTAGTGTTCATTTTTAGATCATGTTAACACTGTAAAAAACATTCTTTTCTCCAATTGAACATTTTCTGGTGACTGATCACATCGAATTTATGGACCCACTTTATATTTACATTTATGCATTTAGCAGACGCTTTTATCCAAAGCGACTTACAACTCAGGAGAACAGGAAGCGATCCGTCAAGAAGAGGCAACGAAACACAAAAAGTGCCCTAAATACTAAGATTTGTATACCGCTCAGAGTAGCAAAGACCAGGAAAAGGAAAGAAGAAAGGAGAAATAGAGGAGGAAAGTTTTTTTTTTTTTTTTTTTTTTAAATTAATGTAAGATTAAGTGCTCACGGAAGAGATGAGTTTTTACCTGTCTTTTGAATGAAGCGAGTGATTCTGTTATATTAGGTGGCCTTAACTACTATGTACTAACATTTTAATTAATCATTTGATACAATGCACTTATTGTGTACATACATGTTTTTACATTGTACTTACTTTAAAAAAAAACCTGCATGTACGTTTGTAATTAATTTCTATAATTACATTTGTAATTACACAGTTGGCACTTCCTTTACACCTAACCCTCCCCCTAAACGTACCCACACCACCACAGCTGTCTCTAAAGCCCCTTTCACACTGCGATTCCGGCAAATACACGGATAATGCGACCCGGCATTTGTTCCTGGGCCGCTAGATTTGGTCCATTCACACTGCCAGCAAAATACCGTAATATGTGCGCTTTCACACACAACCCGTAACGGTCCTGGGTCGAGTTGACACGTGACATCCGGATGTGACGTATAATGGCGAACGTTCTCAGCTTCAGCGCGGATAGGAAGGAGCTCCGTGGTCTCGACCATAGACAGTAAAAGAAATGGACGGAGCGATCCCATTGCCTTCTACGGCGTTAAGTGATGTCAGTATAGGAGCACTCACTTCCTGATGGCTGAGCGAACTGCGCCGGCTCAGACTGAGCTTGACGACGTAGATGTGACGTGAGCCTCCTGTCTGACAGCTGTAGGTCTTCTAGTAGTTGTGGAAAGTGAAATCTGAATCACGTTGTTTAAATATTTTCTCCCGTTGCTTTTGGCTCACTATGGGCTTCTCCCCATTCTTCCCCCTTGACTTTATCAGACTTTATGTCTCCACGTCCCCCCGACTGTCTCATAGACAGTTAAAGATTGCCTGCGAGCGTTTCCTCAGGTCTATACGGTAATTTCTCAACTGTGCGACAGAGTCGTGTTGGTTATGACGCAATCGTTAGCCTATTTTTACAAAAACAGCTTCTACGTGTAAGATACAAGGTAACGGAGCCTTTTATGCATTGTCGTGTTTCTTTAGAAATAAACAATGGACAAATGGAGTCTTTAAACGGCTCAGATGTAAAGTTATTCATGTCAAAGTGACTCAAAAATGAATGGGAGTCAATGGGATGCTAACAGCAGGTGATGGCTTGGTTAGCAATGGCAGCCCCTAGGGGTGGAACGCTTTCCGAGCGCTAGATTACCCCCTTGGTCTCGACTTGTGTCCAGTTTGCGCACATTTCTGCTTGTTTAATTTTAGTCTCTTTTGTATACGAACACTCTCTGTGTTTAAAACACAGACGAGCTCTTCTGGCACTGCAGGGTTGTATTATTGAAAAAACAAGCTCTAGGAGTCGCACGATAACTACGTACACGTTGCGGCATTAGTTTCGGCTTTTGTTCACACAGCGCTCGTCCCGGGTCGGATACCGCAATATTACTAGGTCCCCGACCCGGGTCGAATTCGGTAATCAATGCCAAGACGTGGTTGCTTTCACACAGAAGGCGACCCGGCAATGTTCCGGGAATATTGCGGGTCCGACGTGCAGTGTGAAAGGGGCTTATCTCTACCCGTATACCCCCTTATTATTAGCAAAAAGTGCTTTGTAATACAATATGAACACAGTAAGTACATTGTACTTATTTTTTGATGTAAGTACATAGTACTTAAGGCCACCTAATATAAAGTGGGGCCGAATTTATTTTCTGTGAATTTAATGGCATCAATTCAAAGCATTTCAATTCGGCCAACTGAAAAATTTAGATGTGATCAGTCACTAGAAAAAATTCAGTTGGAGATTTTTTTTTTTTTTTTTTTTTTTACAGTGAACTAATGTAGTTAAGTCACAAATGAAACCTTATTGTAAATTGTTAGACAAACAAACTGTAGGGCTAGGCCTACTAGTAGATCACTGCATGATGTCTGACAGAAAAGCAGAAAATACGTTTATCTGGATTATAATATTTGATTTATAAAAGTTTAATTCTAATGGAAACTAAAATCAAAATGCAGTTTAATTAATAATATTATTATTTATTTTTTATTATTCATGGACATTGGATTATTTTTAAATACACAATTTATTAGAACACCTACAAAATATTTTTTCTCAGCTAGCATAGTTCACCTAAAAATTCAAATAAATTATTTATTGACTCTCAGAGAACTAGATCACAGACCAAATCGTTCATGAGTCGGTTCACTTTAATGAATGACTTGATCTGGTTTACAAAGCGGACTGGACACACACAAAACCCCGACAGGAGGGTCAGATGTAAGTATATTAGCTGGACCCATTTGTTGTCTCAACAACAGACTGTTTAGTGAAGAGTGAATTATTTAACATATGGTGTGTGTTCTGTATGTATGTGTGCATGACGGCACTCTGTCATATCGCCCTCTGCTGGTCATGTCACTAGTAAAAAGTTTATGTGCACGTGCAAACTGAAAAAAAAGTTTTACGAAATGAAAGAAATTGTGAGTTCTTTCCTTTAAAAATAATATGGCTGGTGTTTTTTTGTTGTTGTGGTTAATGGTTAGGACAAGACAAATGTCCAACCCCACAAGATAGCAAATCCTGAAACAACACATCCTTGCTGAGGTAATTTGAGGAAAGCCGAGATGAAACGTATGCCAGAGATATAGTGTGTAAATGAGCTGTTGTTGTGAGTCTCTCTCTCTCTCTCTCTCTCTCTCTCTCTCTCTCTCTCTCTCTCTCTCTCTCTCTCTCTCTCTCTCTCTCTCTCTCTCTCTCTCTCTCTCTCTCTCTCTCTCTCTCTCTGTGTGTGTGTGGTTTATCAGATGATAGCAGTATCGGGTGTTTGTAATACAGCTAATGGCAGGAGTTAGAGTTAAGATGTTGTCTCAAGAGAATTTATTATGGGTTCAAATTTTTCAGAATCAACAAAGACAAAACAATTCATACACATACAGATTAGCAATCTACGTGCAAAAGAATAATTCGATTATAATAAGCATTAACATTAAGTATGTGTGCTCTCAGTCCTTTCAGACCAGTTCTGCATTCATCGTCACTATATACACGTGTTTTATGTATGTTTGTGGCTTGATTTTCTGTGACATTTGTTTATTGCTATTTGTACATTATATGGACAAAAGACAAAATGTCCCCACAAAGATGGGAGATCTGAGATCCTTGTCAGTGTAAGGATTTTTTTTTTGGTCCCCATGAGGAAAATAAATCATATTGTTTTATTTTAAAACGTAAAAATGCAGAATGTTTTGTGTGATGGGTAGGGTAAGGGTTATGGGATAGAATACACAGTTTGTACAGTATAAATATGACTATGTCTATGGAAAGTTCTCATAAAACATGAAAACACAACAGCAGACTGATTTCAAGCTATTATTGCATTTTCTTTCTTTCTTAAAAAACACAACAAAAAAACTTAACATTGTAATTTAATTTATAATTAAAAATTATTATTTAATTTTGCACACATATAAGTAAAAATAAAAATGGAGATTTTAATGGTTAAATTTAAATTATGTATAAAAAATATAATGTATATATAATATACATTTTTGGTTGTACTAAACTACTCGGGCAGCAGAAACAAACCTTACTGTTAAGCTCTGTTCAAGGCTGAGCTATTTTGGCTAGGGCCGGCAAAAAAACTACTTGACAACTAATCAACAAACGCTCTATCTATCTATAACACTCTATCAATGTCATAGAATGCCTCGGCACTTACAACATTGGTTTGTACAGTACAGAAAATGTACAAATCTGTATTTATGAGCAGTTCTTTGTGCAGCTGTGTTCAAAGACACAAGTGTTTTAGAGAGACTTCTTCCACTTTCAGCCAGAAGGCAATTTGCCTAAATTAGGAGCCCGATCTTCTTTATTGCCTAGGTTGGGTAAAGCATGTTAAATAGTTTGACCACGTTAATCCAGTGGCACTAACTTATTTATTTGTGTTAATGAAATCACTGTTAATTATTTACAAGTGTTAGTGAAGCGTCTTTAATTATCTGTTCTGTAATACTCCCTCTCAGCTGGTGTATCTTTCTATCTCTCTGTCTGTCTTTCTCTCTTTGTTATAATCTTCCTTTTTTCTCTCTGGCAGTTTCCTGTTTCAGTTGATGTGCATTTGAATTGTACAATGTGCATAAATGAGCTTATATTTTCTTCAACGTTGTATTATTATTATTTTTTATTAACATAAACCATATAAGTTGGTTTATGCTTTAGTAAAGCGATCCCAGGACCATGAATAATGAACATAATGAGGCCCAACCCTCTCTCTCTAGTTGTCCTCTCCGTTTTCATTTGCTTTCTCTTACAGATCATGTGACCACTCTGAGGCAAGTAATTATTCATGAGCTCCACGCCGCACCGCAGGACCTGCGCGAGAGAGCCTCCGGCTCCGAGCTGAGGCCCCGCTCCAGCTGCACGCAGGGGCCCATCGGCCTGCACGGGTCAGACGGCGACACCTTACACCGCAGACGGCGAGGAAACACTCACCCTCACTCCGCCACACTCTGGATGAATAAAAGATGCCCACAAAAGAGAAAAAACCAAGAGAAACCGAAGAAAGGGATGACGAAGGCGAGGAGAAGGAGCCGAAGGTGAAAGGAAAGAGCAAGAGGGATGCAAAGACTAGACAGAAGAGCTCAGAGGAGAAGGCAGCGATCACCGAGACACTTACAGAGAAGGAGAACAGAAAAAAGAGTGACTCTGTAAAAGAGAAAAAGAAAAAGAAGAAAAAGGAAGATGTTGAGGTGACAGAGAATGACAACGGGACAGACGAACAGAACAACAATGAGCCTATTGCCAAAGAAAAGCGGACCAAAGGGAAATCCTCAAGCGAGGAACGGGACGGGAAAGAGGTAAGGAAAGAGAAGAAAAAGAAGAGTAAACCATCCGAAAGCAGAGAAGGACAAGAAGACATGGGGTCCAAGGAGAAAAAGAGCAAAGACGGCAAGAAAAAGAAGAAGTCGGCCGAGGAAGAGGAGGATGAGGATGCCGTGCAGGAGGAGGAAGAGGAAGAGGAGGATAAGAAGAAGAAGAAAAAAGATAAAAAGAAAAAGAAAGGTTCTGACAGCGATGAGGACAAGAAAGCAAAGAAGGGGAAGAAGTCGAAGGTCAAACAGGTGGATTATGCCGAGATCTACCAGGAGGAGCTGATGAACTATCACACGGAGGAATCGGATGATCAAGACGATGAATTCAACAAAAAGAAAGGTAGACTCTAGATGAGGACTCCCCTCCTGTTCGCCTTTTTATTCTCAAGTCTGACAAGTATTTTCATTGAGATAAAAGACAATGGGAGAGTTTAAAACTAAATGAGTTGAGGTTGTCTACATTGAATGCATTTATTCATTGAAAGGTAAAGTTTGCTTGAAAATGAAAGTTCTGTCATCATTAGCTCACCCTCATGTTCTTCCAAACATACATTTATGTGTTTGAAAGAAGTAAAGAAAAAACTTTTTTTGAGCATCAAAATGGACAAAATAACCTTTATAGACTACTGAAATTTACTGTTTCTCACACGAAGCTACAATGACTTCAGAAAACTTTGAATACTGTGCAAAAGAGTCCATTGTTGTCCATTTTGTAGTTTGACAGCCGTGGTTAATGTGAATTGTCTGCAAAAATATCTCTTTTTGTGTTCAGTATGCAGGTTTGGAACAACACGAGGGTAAATAAAAGTGTAATTTGTTGATGAACTACCCTTTTAAATGGGCAGATTACATTCTGAGACTTGGTTAAGTGTAGAGCCACGGCACACACGACCTACTGTGAAACTGGGGATGAGCTGTCTTTCTCTCTCACTGCGTCTAACTGTCTGTCTGTCTCTCTCGGCTTTCACTCTCAGTCAGACACCCCTGTCCTCTCGGTTTCTCACAGGTTGGATTTCTTTTAACCCTGGAACATCTCTTAATTGATTACTTGAACGTTGGCGGTTGAACGACGAAAACAGAAATAGACGAGGGAGGAATGGAGACAGAAATAAAGGTTCTTCAATAGATTTTATGAGCAAAGAATCCACCTCTTATGAACGATTTGTTCTTGATCTTATAGGTCTGCAATAATTCAAATTTATTTCATTTGGGACTTTAGTGTAAGAGTGTCAGTATCTGATTTGCAGTACAATTATGATCATTCCACTAACGCCGTCCAGTCAGAGAATCTTCCGGATTTCATATTGGCAGACAGCTCTAGAGGTCTCTGTTTGGCACAGCAGAAGTGAGTCTGGATTGGCTGATTATTACAGTGTCCTGGCAGCAGGGTATCATGAGAGACCGGTGGCGGGCACCACGCCAGCGGTGGATTTGAATCAGACGGGCACCTCTCTATGGCCTGAAACATTACACTCTAATCGGCCTTTTCATGGAACCATCAAAACCGCATTCAGCACGATCAACGTCATGCTGTCAGGTTCAGTCAGGTGTAGGATTGAGGTTATCACACTGATCCAGGGGTACCTTACCTTATACATCACAACTTAAAGGGATAACCAAAATCGAAAATGCTGTCATTTACTCACCATCAAGTTGTTCCAAAACTGTATGAATTTCTTCTGTTGAACACAAAATAAGATATTTTGAAGAATTTCGGAAGCACAATTCACTTTACAACAGATGGGAACTTCCATCGCCCATACTTACTTACCATATTCTTCAAAATATCTTCTTTTGTGTTCAGCAGAAGAAAGACATTCATACAGGTTTGGTACAACTTGATGTTGGGGAAATGAGTAAGGAGCAATGGGTGTGCTATCTCTTTAAAGTACATAACATAAGTGGCCTATCACTTTCCATCAGAATCTGGATGGGATTGGGAATTTGGGATGTATTGCCTAAACTGCCATTATTTATCACTTAAATAAATCAAGCGGTTTATTTAAATGTCAATAAGATAGATGATAGCTGTGCAAGGCAGGCAAAAAGTGAATGTTGCGCCATGCTAGGTAAAATTACTGACAAAAATAAATAAATCTACTCTGATTTCACGAACTGATTTCACGAACAGTAAGTTGCCTATACAAATACTTGTAGGGTTAATTCATAAATTGAATGTAACTTTTTTTAGTTTCTGTGTCTGCTATGATTGGTGATTTCATAAAGTAAAAGACTCATAGAATGATTCAAATCTTGACTGATGAATTAAAGGAAATAAAAGAAGCAGTAGCCAGTTGCATAAACTTTGCCTTTATGCAAATACAGTGTAATACTGTTGAGCCGAAGCAACTTCAGAGAATTTCAGATAATAAAAAGACTAAGTTAAGTTTAAAGTCTACCGAACATTCTAACTGTTTCATTTCTAAATGTATCTTTCTAGTGAGTTTTTCTCTCTATAGTCGCCTTTATCTTGCTCACTGGGGCTGTAAGGCAGTATTACACAGTTCGTAAGCTGCTTACATACTGTGAAAGTTGCTTATAAAAACATTTTTTATTGAAATTGTTCTTCTTCAGGTTTATACATCCAACATTATATATAGCCAATTTAAGTTTGGAAACAATACGTTGTATATAATTTCACTTTTATATACAGTGGCTTCCATAGATTCATTAAAAACGTAAAGTATTAAAACTCACCTGATGCCCATTCTTACATTCTTCATTTTCTATGTAAGCAGAGTTAACAAACCATGCTGTATTTTCTTTCAATTCATTAGAAGGTACACTGCCATCTTGCTCCGACCAGTGACTTGAACGCCCATTATGTCGTAAACACGACTTCTCACCTCGCAGATCCCAGAAGGACTTGAATGCACCATTATGTAGCTACTCAAGCGCTTTCTGTTAGGATATGTATGGGATGTAACGTACGGTACGGGTGACCTGTGAGGGTGACCAGACGTCCCTGTTTTCCGGGAATAGTCCCTGTTTTTGGTGTTCTGTCCCAGACTGGAGCTGTCGCCGGAAATTTCCCCGTTTTGCAACTCGTTCAAAACAACCCGCATTGAAAGTACTCCAAGTACCCCAGAGTGCAGTCTGGACGATGGGGCGGGGCGACACATTGGGGCGGGGCGACACGTGTCGCTCCGCCCACATGTAATTTCATTGGTTTACAATACAACAAATCTTATTGGCGTAGACGGTTCAAGTCTGCGCATGCGCATTCCTTAATGTACGATTTTATGAATGAACCACACGGAATAGATTCATATAGTTTTAAAAGAAACAAAACGCAAAAACGAGCGCTTGGTGACGGTACCTCCGGCATAATTAAGGCTAATAGAGCTGTTTAACATTTGGCTTCTTCATCAGGGTCGGTGGATCAGAAAAAACTCGGATTTTACGCAAATGATAATTAATTATTAACTATAATATTGGACACCTCCGAACGCAAACGGCTAATTTTAGTTTACAGCATGACCAATCGTTTAAACGAGATTGTTGTCCAATTGTATAAAGTGCTAAAGCGGTATAAAGTCTTTCCCTGTTAATAAAATATGTGGGCCTATGTAGGTCTAATTTGTAGTTTTAAAGGTCCATATTTTATTGTAGGACTAAATAGCTAAGTGTCAACGGGCTAACATGTGACAAATTAGATATTAAAAATCCATTTATTTATCTACCCTCGCATTGTGCATGCTATAATCTGTGTACAAACGGGATGAAAATAATTTTCACTCCTGTAAATCTGTGCAACACTACCCGAGGATTTGCAGTAAATACCAAGAAGAGCAGTGATAGAAACATTTATTGCAATATACCCACAAAGAAGTTACACCGCGGAATATATTAATAATAGATTTTCATATATTAAAATTACTTAAATCAAAATAGATTGGCACTGTATTAATATTGTTTTCACATATATTAAACATATAACAGTTTAGCTATACATATGTTAATACAATAATTTGCAATATATGTGCATATTTTAATTTCTAATATATGTTAATATATTAGTTTTCTATATATGTAAATCTTTTGAATTATATATTAATGCAGCAGTTTAATATATTTTACATAAGTGTGCCTCCACATATGTAAATATTTTCGTTTTATAAACATCATTAAATTTGTAATGAAAAAGTCAAAATTTCATATTTTCCAGACAATGCAAAAATGTTGACCCAATGGATATAATCAAAATTTGTCTGCAGAGAACACATGCTAAACAACAATAGTTAGTGATTTTTATTGATGTTAACAAAAAGTAAAAGTACAGAGAGCATATATACATTTTACATTACATATATAGATAAACATTTATAGATTTTACATATATAAATTTAACTGCACAAAAAATAAAATTTTGCAAATCCAGACACAAATAGACTTTAACTCAAAATACAACGTTTTAATGTAAACTTGGATTTGCAAAAGGCCTGTCTCTTTCCTTTAATAGAGGGTGTGCGCTGATGTCACTCTCCCGTTGGGACACGACCCTCAGCTTGACTGAGTGGCAAAACATTCTGGAGCAGGGCTGACTTTAATAAGAGAAATTGCAGAAATGGGAGCAAAACAAGCTTCTTTTTTCCTGAAATAAATTAAATGTATTTGGATTCAACAGTGATTATTATAACGCGCCAAAGAACCAGTGTTTGGCCAGGAATTTATATGTACCTGATTCTGATGCCGGGGAAATATATAAAGCAGAGTGTGAAAACTTTATCTGTTAAACAAATACTATAAATACAGTTTAGGTAGCTCTAAATCCAGATGATTATATAATCGTCATATTACCCAGGCTTAAAAATTGTTAACGCAATAAGGCATTTCGGACATAATTACCATACACATTTGCTTTCTAAGAAAAACTGGGTTGGTCTATTTAACCATCCACCTTTGTAGAACACAATGCTCATTACAATGGATATTTTTTTTAACAAACACTAACAAAAATATAAATATTTAATTGGTGATTTGTCAATACAGTATATGACCTAGTATATGATTTTAGCCCAAAATTTTACATATCTAACATAAAATGTTCTGATGTCTGGATTCAGGTTGTTTCTGCGAATAGCAGCAATCTATTTGTTTGTCTTTCTGTAGCTTTCGGAAGGTTGTACAAAGATTGCGCTGATTTATTGTTGAATGTGCAATCAACTGTATCTATTTGTACCTAACCCTGTCCCAGATGTGTTTTGGGTGTTGTGCTGTTTTTTGCAGCATTCACGCTGAACACCAATCCTGCCACTCAGTGTTTTTGCCACTCAGTTGGTATAATACAGTAACACACCGTCTACTGGGACATCATGTGCATACTCTTATATTGGAACCTCAGTTCTACCAAACTGTTGCCTTCTCGTCCCGTTCTATGGCAGCATCTGAAACAAGAAAGAAGATAAAAAATGTTGGATTAGTCAGTGGCCACTTGAGGTGGTTGTGATTAAGTTATTTGTTGCATTCTGCAAGTTTCATAGCTTAAAACATCCTCCTCATTATAAACAAAGCATTGATTTAATCCAAAAATGGATGTTGCAGGATCTGTAATTATATTAGCACGAGACTGCTTCCAGAGCAAGACATCAATAAATACTATTTTGACAAAGAGAACTGATTGTCTCCTCTCCAACAATAAGCTGGGGTGTTCTGGTTCAATGTGGCTGTTGTCGTGTCATCAAGGTGGATGATGTACATTAGTGGTGGAGGAGATTCCCCCCTTCTATATGTAAAGCGCTATATAAATAACTATTAAAAAACAACCACCCCAAACTTTTGAATGGTACTATTGAATGTTTGAGATTTTACATACGGTACATAGGACCTCTGAGATAGGACCAGCAGTCCATCAGCATGGAATAATCTAGAAAAATAAAAATGAACAATTTGTCAAAGTGCCAAAAATATATTGTTTAAAATGTCAGTTTTAGAAGAAAAAATGCTTAAGCAGAGGTGAAATGCATGTTTTTTTTTAATATTTATTTTTTAGGTTTACTAATTTAGTATTGTTCATTCAAGGCAAGGCAAGGCAAGGCAAGTTTATTTATATAGCACATTTCATACACAATGGCAATTCAAAGTGCTTTACATAGAAAGGAATTAAAATAGGGCTAAAAAATGCATAAGAAAAAGAATACAATGTAAAGAGAATTAAAAGTAATAAAATTGTGATAACCAAAGAAAAGAACAGGTAAACTAAAACAGTTATAAAAAATTATTTAAAAAATGCATAGATAAGGTGCAATCAGTCGGACGTACAGTGGGACAGTGCTCATTCAGTAAATGCACAGCTAAACAGATGTGTTTTGAGTCTGGATTTGAATGTGGCTACTGTTGGAGCACATCTGATCTGTTCAGGAAGCTGGTTCCAACTACGGCTGGCATAATAGCTAAAGGCAGACTCTCCTTGCTTTGAGTGAACTCTTGGTATTTCTAACTGACTTGATCCTGCTGATCTAAGTGATCTGTTGGGTTTGTATTTAATCAGCATATCTGCGATGTATTGAGGTCCTAGGTCATTAAGTGATTTATAAACAAGTAATAGTACTTTAAAATCGATCCTAGATGTAACTGGAAGCCAGTGTAAAGACCTGAGGACTGGTGTGATATGGTCATATTTTCTGGTTCTGCTCAGAATCCTGGCGGCAGCATTCTGTATGAGCTGCAGCTGTCTAATGGTCTTTTTGGGAAGGCCAGTGAGAAGTCCATTACAATAGTCCACCCTACTGGTGATGAAAGCGTGAACCAGTTTCTCTAAGTCTTGCCTGGAGACAAAACATCTAATCCTTGCAATATTTTTCAGATGATAGTATGCTGATTTAGTTATTCAGTGTCACTGTACATACTGTTTGATATTTGGATGTCAAAGCCTTCTTAAAATGAGTCATAAAATATATATCATTTTCATAAGAAATTTACAAATGCAAAGTGATACAGGTAAATGTTGTGAAAAAAATTATATTAACTTATTTAATTAGCTTTTTCAGTTCACCACCTGTATTTCTGTAAGGCTAAACCTTACAGTTTATGGATAGATGCTATATAAATGCTACATGTACAGCATTATCTACTGTGTTTGTGTACAAACTGTATTCGTAGTTTAGTGGCTTTCAATAATGCACATTCATATTATTAAATGTATTAAAGCTTTCCTTTGTTGTAAAGGTTTTTTCTGTCGCTCCTGAAATCATAGAACATTTGATCCATATTTGTTTACCATGAGAGACCAGAACAGGTTTCAACTACTTGGATTTTCGCACTCTGCGAGGTCCGTTAGGTTAAATAAATGTGCTTATTGCTATCATCCATTGACAAATTTATCAGCAAAACCTTTTTCATAACTATCAAAACCTCTCATCTAAACATAAAATGTGATTAAACGTAAAAAACAATAGTTAGCCCAAATTACCTCTTTTAAAAAACGTTAGTTCTGTTTTGCATATCTACTTCTTCAAAGACACTAACGTTACATTTCTATCAAGTAAATATAACATAGAATCGTTTCAATTAAAGGTAAGAAAAGTGTCAGGAACAGTAATGTGTATTACTTGTGTGATTTTATGGACTAAACTCACCTTAAAAGTGGCGAAAACAACAGCGAGAGCCGAATTTTTACTGCATGTTTGTCGTTTCCCCACACAGATGCAGGTAGCTCGTAGGTAGATCATTTCTAAAGACGTACATAAAGGAATGCGCATGCTCCCGCCGCAAGCGTCTACGCCAATAAGATTCGCTGGATTATAAACCAATGAAATTGGGTGTAGGCGGAGCGACACGTGTCGCCCCGCCTTAATGTGTCGCCCCGCCCCATCGTCCAGACTGCACTCTGGGGTTACTCAAGTATACAGCAGCTAGTGATTATTTTCACCAGCAGATGGCGCTGTGAGATACGTTGTCGCTGACTCTACATGGTCGCGAGTCACTTCATGAAGAACGTAACCGAGTCCGAGACCGAGAGCGGAGCGTCATTAAAACGTTACTGGTAAAATAAAACACAATAATTTGAAGCAATTTATTATCTCCTAAACCTTTAGTGGTTAAAATGTCAACAACGGCGGCAAAAAGTGGATGTAGCGCCGCACGAAGTAAAATTACTGACAATCACAGAAAAAGTCGAACCCCTGATAATCATTATATTCATTATAACTCATAATGATTAAAATGCCATTATTACAAACATGAAGCAATATATCGTGTATATTAGTGATTTCACGAATGGTAAGTAGTATACTATTAATTGTTGGGTTATTTCATAAATGAAATCCTCGTTTTTCAGTTGTTGATTCAGTGTCGATGAACGATTCTAATTAATTAAAACGACCAGTGTTAAATTGCTTAGCCTTTATGTTCAGACTGTCTGACCAAGCAGTTTGTTAAGGGTAATTACTCTTAAGCCTACTTTTCGGATTCAAAATGGGCCAATCTAGGTTTTTTTATTTATTTATGTATCCGGCTATAGTTCACAAGAGTAATTTGTTTTGTGAAACGAACTAGTCACACTGGATGTGTTTTTTTCTTTTACTGGAGCCAGGAAGACATTATAATAGAGATATTTGTCTAAAGAACTTCTAAGAATCATCAAGAACGCTACTCCTACATGCAGCTCCTCAGAATAAAACATGCATTTGTTTGTCACAGGGTCTTGGAGTGGTTCAGAGAAAGGTAGAGGTCACACGGTGAGCATCAGGGCCATGTCGTACTCTCACTCCATTAACATGGCTAAGCTACAGCGATATTGCTTACAGCAATTCAGCTTATACAAAAGTGGGTGAGCTTAGAATAGCAAGTTGTTGGGTTACACGGATATACCCGAGACTACAACCCTTCTAATGTTATGCAAATGAAAACAAGATGCTTTCTTCGGTGGAGGAAAGGTATAACTGATATATAATCAAACGTTGTGCTTTCTCCTCAGTGTACGAGGTGGTGACCGTCACAGGGGATGTTAAAGGTGCTGGGACAGATGCTAATGTGTTCGTCACCTTGTATGGAGAGTTTGGAGTGTCTCCCAAAGTTCACCTGGCCAGCAAGTAAGTTATGCTTCAATTCTGCATCTGATGTTAACCGTGAGAGTTTACTAAAGTCAAGTAGTTTTTCTTAAAGGGGAATTGCAAATCTACATTGACGAGCTTGGTTACAGAAAATGATCATTGTCATTATTTTTTTTACTATTATCATTTATGATTGGCAGCTACCTGTAATTGTTTTGTGTTCTCAAATCTTTTAAGTGTCAGATGAATTTTCTGGTATTTTTGAGGAAGTCTGGTCCAAAATAATTAAGTAGGAATTTGTGTGGATTTTGACAGGACAGTGCATATCTGCCATATTAATTATTTAATATTTTGTATTCTTCTTCAATCTACAGCACAGAAAAGAGGTATAACATTAACATGGCCACCGCACCTGCTCTTGTGTGGCCGTGCATTGCTTTTTGCGCACAATGCTGTACAAGAGAACATCCTGCGTGCTTTGACCATCTCATTCACACTTACACATTTTAGTAAAAAAGATATTGCTTTCTTAGTAGGGCTATATGATTATTCATGAAAGGAATGATTCATGACATGAATTTTAATCACGCTTGCATTACCATTACCCATGATCCCATGGTGCAAAGCACAGGATTTGCTCTCCTCTATACAGCCTCACCATGAACATTCATCTGAAGGTGAAGCGATTCATGTGACTTTCTCATCGAATAGATGAGAGGACAAAGTCATATGGCATCACTTTCTTTTGTGGTAAAACATAAGAAGTTTACACATAAACACAAAAAGGTAGGTGACTCATACAAATCTCCACACACATGTAATGTCCCATGTGTGCGTGTTGATTTTATATGAGTACAACCACAGACCCTCAAAACTCTCCCTACAGTAATCAGTCGTCCTGGTCCATGATCGGATTTAGAAATGAATTACTAATGGGAGAGTTTGTACTTGCTCAGATGAATGTCCAAACGGTTAATGTTGCATAATGACTTTTAAAACATAGGAAGAAGAAAAAAGGACAGATGCAGCTTCAGAAAAGTTTAGAAGAAGATTGCACAATGACAAAGAACAAATCATAAACTGGACGGCTAACTGTATATTCTTAAATCATTTGAAAGTTGAGCTTATATGTCCCCAAATTTTTGATTTTACAACCTATTTGAGAAACGTTGCATATTTGGGTAGCAAGGTGCATCTCACGCAACTTGTCAAAAACAACTCTGGGTTAAATTGCTAAAGAAAAGTTATTTCACTTTAAGGAAATGGATCATTGCGATTCAGCAAAATATACATCTTTATGTAGATCTGTTCATTAACAGAGAGTTTCACCAGAAATGTTTTTGGACTTTAATTCTGTCCGACAGTCAACATGCAACATTTTGGAATCGAGATGATATTTAACAGAATCTCTGAATCTGTCTAAATGTCATCATTTCCAAAGTTTGCTGGTGCGGTTTCAGCGTGCTGATCTCAGGTGACATGTGTGTTGGTTTCACCGCATCGGTAAGTCCTTGTGGACGTGTGTGAGTAATTTGGCAGTGTGAGTGGATGTGTAATTCATACTGGGTGATTTTTAATTCATGCATTTTGCATTTTGATTAGAGAGATGGTTTTGCAGAAGCCAACGCAAGAGACCGTAGAATGATATGTGGGTCAATGACAGTGACAGATGTTTCTCTCATAAACACACTCTCATTCATAGTCAGTCTCAGATGTCGGGGCATTACTTAGTTAGAAGCTTGATTGAGTGTCAATCGTTTAGTTTTGAGTCTATTCACAGGTTTATTCCTCTATTTCAGGAGCAGAACAGCTTTCGAAAAGAACAAGACTGACGTCTTTAGGATCAAAACTCACAATGTTGGGCCAATAAAGAAACTTAGGTATGCATACATCCAAAAGTAACTACCTTAAAGGCAAGTAGTAAAAGTTACAGCTTGTGATGTACTTTCTGTAATGCAGAATTGAGCATGATAACACAGGCATGAGTGCCAGTTGGTTCCTGGACCGAGTCATTGTGACAGATATGAATAGGCCACACCTCCGCTTCTTTTATGCCTGCAACAATTGGCTGAGCAGAGAAGAGGGGGATGGACTTACTGTCCGCTATCTGTTGGGCAGCCTAAACCCCATGGACATTCCAAAACGTATGTTGAGACCTTTTATTTATAATATGTACATAAATTAATCACATTACTGGGCCATCTAAAAATCTGCCAGTAAATCTAGTCAAACTTTAAATTAGACAAGTTTCTTTCTATTATAAAACATGCTTTTAGATTAAACTGTTATAACATTGTTTATATTTGTTTTGTTTCTGAACCGCCTGAAAAATGTGTTAAAAAAATACCACTTTTTTATGTCAAATCACATTTATTTTTTTATTTTATCTCATTTTATGTTGAGACGTATGTTGAGACCTTTTATTTACAATACATACTTGATACAAAATAGAGTAAATAAATAAGTCACATTACTAAACCACCTAAAAATGTGCCAATAAATCTAGTCAGACTTTAATTTTGTATGTTTTTTTATTTTGTTTCTGAACCACCTAAAAATGTGTCGAAAAATCTACTCAAAATTTAATTTTGACAAATTTGAAAAACATGTTTTTTTTGTTATTTATTTATTTTTTTATTTTTTTATTGCCGGATCACCTGAAAAATGTGTCATAAATGTTTTATATATATATATATATATATATATACAACATATATATTATATATATATATATATATATATATATATATACATACAATATATATACATAAATATATATATACAATTATTTATTTAAAAAAAAAAATTAGACACATTTCCTACAATTATTAAACAGGCATTTAGGTCAAACCCATAGATCGACAAAAAAATGAAAATTCTGTCGTTTTGTACTCATCCTTTTGTACTCATCCTCATCCTATCGTCCATGAAATGCTGTAATCCTTAGCTCTCAACCGACAAAACACATACACACATTAACACTACATAAAAAAAAAAAAATGATGTGCATTATATGAAACACTATTATTTTTTATTGACACCTGTAGAATATTTACAATAAATCAAATAAAATTCTGTCTCTCAACAGTAAGACTACCAATAAATACTACATAACCTACAGTTATACTTCATGCAGTATTTATGTCACGCGGGTCATGTGATCATGACCATAGATGATGGATGCACACAAACATCACCAGCCCAAACCAGACTCAGGTTGCATACAAAGGATCAGGAGAAATTTAGTAGAAGAGTAGAGTTTCAGGTGAGGATCACAATATCACCAGTCCTACATTCCCATATACCGCTGACAATATAACATTACATCTCATAGAGAAGAGAGAGAAAGACTAGATATAACACCCGTTTCTAAGGAAGACATCAACGGGGGTTTCTGGTGCTCTATGGCCAAAAAGACATGTACATGTCCGTAAAATGCAGGTTTTACCTTGTATATGTCTGTTAATGTATGTGTGTGTTAATGCTTTACAGAGAACAAGTATATAGCCAGTGTCTTCACAATGGATGCTAAAGGAAGTGGGACTGATGCTGATGTCTATCTAAATATCTTTGGAGAGTTTGGGGATACAGGTCATTACTAAAAGCAGTTGTCCATGTTTCTGTGTTGTGTTATCGCTTTATGTTGCACATAAAAGACTTTTAAAAGTTACTTGTCTTGGTGCGATCTTTGCAGGAGAACGGAAGCTGGCTAGCGAGGGAAAGGACAATTTCGAGCGCGGCAATGAAGACAAATTCACCATTGAAGCACCAAATCTCGGCAGACTTAGAAAAATTACCATCGGACACAACAACAAGGGGTCTTCTGCTGGTTGGGCGTGTGATAAAGTACACAAATGCACTTTTCAAACATAAACCTCGTAAAGAATATCTTGTGCCTCTCTCCTCTGTGGCAAATATGGTGTGTTTATCAGTTATGGTGATGTGTTTTAGGTTGTAGTTGACGACATGGGGAACAAAGAGGTCTATGAGTTTCCTGTTGATGCATGGTTTGATATCTCAGAAGGGGACGGCAAAATTCAAAGAGATGTGCTTGTCGGGGCCACACAACCAATGGGTAAGAGCTGTGTGTGTTTGTGTGTTAAAGTAAGTGCATCTGATTTAAAATGTCACATGCTGTCAAATGGTTAAATAATTAAAATATAAAAAAAAGGTAAAATATTAAGTTCTATTTAACCCTGTAAAGCCTGACATGAAATGATAGCCAGAAAGATCACATTTAAAAAAATTCACATTTTTTAACAGTTTATTGAACCTTTTGACAAACGAGTTCAAAATAAAAGAAAATCTAACAAAGTTTGCATATGTGTTTTATGTTTTGTATACGTTAGCCTTTTATTGCACATATGAGGAGGAAAAGCACATCAATGTCTTTCAGAGGGCCAAACTGAGCAAAATAACGTACTACTACTGACATAAAATGCAAATAAATATTAGTTGCAATTCTACAGGTGCTGGCCATATAATTAGAATATCATAAAAAAGTTGATTTATTTCACTAATTCCATTCAAAAAGTGAACCTTGTATATTATATTCATTCATTACTCACAAACGGATGTATTTGATGATTATAACAGACTATTAAGGAAAATCCCAAATTCAGTATCTCAGAAAATTAGAATATTGTGAAAAGGTCCAACATTGAAGACACGTGGTGCCACACTCTAATCAGCTTATTAACTCAAAACTAATGTTTGTTGTGTATGTGCGTGTAGCGATTGTGTATAACGTACAGGTGATGACGGGTGATATTCGCGGGGCGGGCACTAATTCTAAGATCCACCTCGTAATGCACGGTCATAAGGGAATTAAGAACAGTGGCAAGCTGTTTCTGGAGGGCGGCACATTTGAGCGCGCCCAGATCGACATCTTTAACGTGGAGCTGCTGGAATTGCTCAGCCCGCTCAGTAGAGTCACGATCGGACACGACAACGCTGGGATTAGCTGCGGATGGTATTGCGAAAAGGTGTGTGTTGGGGCTATAAGGTGTTTTGAAGCTTTCATTACTTATTCATACATACAACGTGTGATCTCTCTCTTTCTCTCACAGGTGACCGTATACTGCCCGTTCACAGGCTTAGAGCAGGTGTTTCCCTGCGGACGGTGGCTGGATGAAGATGAGGGTGATGGACTGGTGGAGCGAGAACTGTACGAGATGGTCTCACTCAGGCATAAAAAGCAAAAGAGTGAGCAAATGATCAAAATATTGCTCTGTTCAAGCAGTCAGGGGCGAGTTTACATTAATATTTAGTCATTTAGCACACACTTTTATCCTTATAGATCCTTACAGTTTTATCCTTACAGTCTTACAGGTTCACTAAACATGATGTATTTCAGTGTAAAGACTTATTCACTAACTGCCTGTAATCAACTTGCCTGTAATCAAGTGAAATAGTGCTGTGTAACCAAATTATTGTCATTCTTTCAGTGCAAACATGCAGTCAAAGACCTATTATTTCTAAATGATGCAAAAAAAAATCAATAAAATAAAATTACAATCATAAACAATTAAAAAAAATCTATTATAAAATAAAATTGTATACATATAAACCATAAAATCTAATAAAAAAATATTCATAAAATAATAAAATCAATGCTAAAATAAAATTACAGTGCCTTTGGAAAGTATTCGGCCCCCTTGAACTTTGCGACCTTTTGCCACATTTCAGGCTTCAAACATAAATATATGAAACTGTAATTTTTTGTGAAGAATCAACAACAAGTGGGACACAATCATGAAGTGGAACGAAATTTATTGGATATTTCAAACTTTTTTAACAAATCAAAAACTGAAAAATTGGGCGTGCGAAATTATTCGGCCCCCTTAAGTTAATACTTTGTAGCGCCACCTTTTGCTGCGATTACAGCTGTAAGTCGCTTGGGGTATGGCTCTATCAGTTTTGCACATCGAGAGAATGACATTTTTGCCCATTCCTCGTTGCAGAACAGCTCGAGCTCAGTGAGGTTGGATGGAGAGCGTTTGTGAACAGCAGTTTTCTGTTCTTTCCACAGATTCTCGATTGGATTCAGGGCTGGACTTTGACTTGGCCATTCTAACAGCTGGATATGTTTATTTTTGAACCATTCCATTGTAGATCTTGCTTTATGTTTTGGATCATTGTCTTGTTGGAAGACAAATCTCCGTCCCAGTCTCAGGTCTTTTTCAGACTCCATCAGGTTTTCTTCCAGAATGGTCCTGTATTTGGCTCCATCCATCTTCCCATCAATTTCAACCATCTTCCCTGTCCCTGCTGAAGAAAAGCAGGCCCAAACCATGATGCTGCCACCTCCATGTTTGACAGTGGGGATGGTGTGTTCAGGGTCATGAGCTGTGCTGCTTTTACGCCAAACATAACGTTTTGCATTGTTGCGAAAAAAAGTTAAATTTTGGTTTCATCTGACCAGAGCACCTTCTTCCACATGTTTGGTGTGTCTCCCAGGTGGCTTGTGGCAAACTTTAAACTACACTTTTTATGGATATCTTGAAGAAATGGCTTTCTTCTTGCCACTCTTCCATTAAGGCCAGATTTGTGCAGTATACGACTGATTGTTGTCCTATGGTCAGAGTCTCCCACCTCAGCTGTAGATCTCTGCAGTTCATCCAGAGTGATCATGGGCCTCTTGGCTGCATCTCTGATCAGTCTTCTCCTTGTATGAGCTGAAAGTTTAGAGGGACGGCCGGGTCTTGGTAGATTTGCAGTGGTCTGATACTCCTTCTATTTCAATATTATCGCTTGCACAGTGCTCCTTGGGATGTTTAAAGCTTGGGAAATCTTTTTGTATCCAAATCCGGCTTTAAACTTCTCCACAACAGTATCTCGGACCTGCCTGGTGTGTTCCTTGTTCTTCATGATGCTCTCTGCGCTTTAAACGGACCTCTGAGACTATCACAGTGCAGGTGCATTTATACGGAGACGTGATTACACACAGGTGGAGTCTATTGATCATCATTAGTCATTGAGGTCAACATTGGATCATTCAGAGATGCTCACTGAACTTCTGGAGAGAGTTTGCTGCACGGAAAGTAAAGGGGACGAATAATTTTGCACGCCCAATTTTTCAGTTTTTGATTTGTTAAAAAAGTTTAAAATATCCAATAAATTTCATTCCACTTCATGATTGTGTCCCACTTTTTGTTGATTCTTCACAAAAAATTACAGTTTTATATATTTTAGTTTGAAGCATGAAATGTGGCAAAAGTTTGCAAAGTTCAAGGGGGCTGAATCGCAAGGCACTGTGATATATGTGCGTGTTTGTGTGTGTATATATATATATATATATATTACACACACATACATACACACACACACACAGTATATTTAAACATATATACAGAGTGTAACTTGTTAAAGTTAAAATGATTGTAATTATAATCCTAAAATATTGTTGCATTAACTCTTAAAGCTTCAACACACACAAATCCATCTCTTCTGTGTGTTTGTGTGTTTCCCAGAATTCCCGTGGTCTCTATGGATCTTTACATCGGAGATTAAAGGTGCCGGCACAGATGCACAGGTTTTCCTGCAGGTGTACGGAGAGAATGGCAAGAGCGATGAGATGAAACTCGAGAGCAAATCTGACAGTTTTGAACAGGGACAGTGCGACAAGTTCATTGTATGTCAAAGTGTCTCATTCTATGAATAAACTGTGGTCCCAAAACATAATTGTAAAATTAAGTGTCAATTTATGATTGCCATTATAGTAGATATAAGGATATATCAAAGTTTACCATTTCCAGAAGTGTCCAGATATTTTTCAGGGCCACTGTATTTTGGACATTTTGAATTACAAATATATGTTTGTTTTGCATCTTTTCTGGTGCTCTAGATTGAGATGCCCGATATCGGGAAGATACGCAAGCTGAGAATCTGGCACGAAAAGAGGAATCCTTTCTCTGGCTGGCATCTTGGCAGGGTGAGAAGCTCGTGCACTATTACACACAACCAATTTGTCCATTTCACACTGTAATCATGTTTTGAGCAAGCAAGCATCCTGTTTTTCTCAGCTACTGGTACCATTTAAAATGACCTGTGCACTGTACTGCTAAAAATAAGTGTGTTTAGTATAATTAAGTTTAAATAATTAGTGTTTCACAAGTGAGTTTGGAACACAAAAAAACTCAATATGAACTTTTTTTAATACATTTCTCGCAAATGATCTGTGCTATGGTGTATGCATTCATTTGTTAAGAGACCCTCTGTGGTGAAAATCCAGTTAAGGTTTTTTTTATGTCTATGGAGCAGATTTAGTAAACAGCAAATTAGCGTGATAACGCAATTCCAAAAAACGCTGATGGGAGTGGAAATCTCAGCACGTGATCTACTGAAGACACAATATGTAAGATTCTTGGATTTAAATACCAAAAAATCACTAGAAACAGCATTACATATTTTTTGGCCTTGTGTACTCCTAGATCTTTCCATTCGCTTTACTATATTATGTGTTTTATTAGACAAGAGAACAACTGTTTGGATACATTTATAGACAGAAAACTAATGATTGTTATACAGCTCAACACAGGTAGTCTTATTGTTTGAATCTGTTTTTCTTGATTTACCTCAAGTACCATGTTTTTACCATGACTAATATTGATCTAGCTCACTGCAGTGTGAACAAGTGTCCTATAGTAGCCGCAGGGTGAATATGGAGAGTAGCATTATAGCATAACTTTCAACACATTCATATGTATCTAATATGATATGTGCTGCATTCCCCCACATATGCTTGACCGGAACAAGCAGAATCAGCGACTGTGGCATAATAAAAGCTCCGCTGCTGTCGAGCCGTGTCTCACACTCGTCTCTCATTAGCAATCGCTCCAGCGGCCTCGTTCAGCTCCACAACACTCGGCCCTGTTCTGCGTCATACTTCAGTAACATTAATCATCTCATCCATGAACATGATTTTTGCCCGATTCCTGTCATGATTCTTTTCCACCAGCTGTGAGGTGAAGACAACATTTCCCATGAATCCACGCTTAATCTCTGCGTCATCAAGCTACTCCTTTGTTTTGAATAGACGACCCCTAGCGGTGAAAAACTACATATTGTGCCTTTAAAGCACACAGACGCAGCTTGATAATTTCCATAATGACCAACTCAATCTACCAAGAGCAGCGTAATGAGCGTCTGGTTTAAGACCTGTGTTTTTTTTTTTTTTACATATTGGTGCAAATACCCATAAATTTTGCATCTGAAAGAGAAACTCCTACAACAGGAGCATGGTTTGTGTAACATTAGCAACACATGATTAGCTGTTTGATAACATTGGCTGTATCCGAAAACCTAGGCAGCTGATCTGTTACCTCACTGGCTTATCAGACAATGATTTATAAGGCAGCGTTTGTGCACAAAGGCGCCTCACGAAACGGATGTTGGACAGACTTCTAAGGCACTGTAAAAGTTTAATGATCTACAGCAAAATAGAGAGAGCTTTGGTGAGAACTAAACAAATATTCAATTACTACATTAATCATTTCTCACTAGAAATGACATCAGAAGCGGAAAATGTTGGTCAAAAACATACATTTAAACACAAACTGAACTGCAAACGCAACTTTCGGACACCATCTTTTTTTTTTTAGCTCAACTGTTACAGAATGGAAAGCACAGGATTGTGGGATATCAAAGTCAGCAAAGGATGCATTTATACTGCCTTCAAAACTCGATTAGATGAAGGTATCTCACGAGACCGGAAGAGAAGCTAACATTCAATTTCGGACCATAGTGTGTAAAATAACTATGGATGTAGTGTCCGTGTCCAAGAATTTTTGATGCCTAAAGTCGGCCGTTGCTATCTCGTCACAGTGCGTCACTCCCAGCAACAGAAAATTAGCAAAAGAGGCAGGACGTGGCTGGAGCTGAGGGGATGTGATGGCTAACAGACAGCAGACAAACAGCTAGTAGTGACAGCAGCACTGCAATCCACCTGTCGGGCTGTCAATCGATTAAAAAATTTAATCGCGATTAATCGCACGATTGTCATGAGTTAACTCGCGATTAATCACAATTTAATCGCACATTTTTAACAATTGTAAATGTATCCTAAATTAAGTTTAAATTAAGTTTTTAATACTTTAATCAACATGGGTATGGACAAATATGCATGCTTTATGCAAATGTACATTTATTATTAGATAACTATAGAATAACTGATAACCGACTCTGTTGCACAGTTGAGAAATTACCGTAAAGACCTGAGGAGATGCTCGCAGGCAATCTTTAACTGTCTATGAGACAGTCGGGGGGGATGTGGAGACATAAAGTCTGATAAAGTCAAGGGGGAAGAATGGGGAGAAGCCCATAGTGAGCCAAAAGCAACGGGAGAAAATATTTAAACAACTTGATTCAGATTTCACTTTCCACAACTACTAGAAGACCTACAGCTGTCAGACAGGAGGCTCACGTCACATCTACGTCGTCAAGCTCAGTCTGAGCCTGCGCAGTTTGCTCAGCCATCAGGAAGTGAGTGCCTCTGATTGGCCTCATTTTCAGCCGTCGAAGTCAATGCGATAGCTCTGTCCATTTCTTTTACTGTCTATGATTTTATCATGGGGCTCAATGAGATTCGGCTCCCTTTTGGGAGTTTTGGCCCTAGTGGCCAGTCAATGAATTGCAGTTTAAGTCACTTCTGTATTGGCTTCAAGAGAAACTTTAAGAGGTTGTTGCTTGATTTGGATGTGCCTTCCTACCTTGAAATGTGTCCTTCGAAGGTAGCATTTTCCAGTTTTCGAAAAAATGACAATTTCCATTGTCAAGCCAAAAGCTAAACATATCAATTACCGTTATGTGCCTGACGTTGTATAGAGCAATACATAAAACACATTAACATTCTGATACATCGATTTGTTGACTACCCTATATAATTCACTCTTCCAAAACCACTCTTATTCTTTTTAATGAGTTTAAACAAAAATGGCTGAATTGAACCAATATCTCCACTGGCCAGTGTATTGTGTTTAGTACAGTTGACCATGTGGATCAGGTAGACCGAGCTGGTGTGATTGTGTGGAAGTGGAGATAAATTGTATATTCATGGTCTGAATTAATCTATTTTAGGGGATGAAGAAACCATTTTCACATGGAAAAACACTTTTAAATGTGTCATTTTGATTATCAAAGATGAAATTTAAATACTTATTATTACAATTAATTAACTTTACATTAAGTTGTTAAATTACAACTGTACACAATTTTTGCATTTTGTTTGTCTATTATGTTGCCTGAGCTCTAAGCACTAACTCTTTCTTCTGATTTACTGTATTTGTCTGCATATAGGTGACATTAATGAAGACCCTTACTAGAGAGAAATACTCATTTGTATGTAACCGTTGGTTGGACATCAATGAAGACGACAATGAGATCATTAGAGAACTACCAGCTACTGGAAAACTTGTGCCAGAACCTTTACCAAGTGAGAGAACTGCAAAACACATCCGTTCACTATTAAAGGTTCTACTTAGTGCATGAACCATTTAAAGTATTAAAAAACGGAAAACCATGTACATGTAGGTACTAGAAAACCAAAATCCAAAACAGTGATCTAAAGAAACAAGACCAAGGGCCCTATCTTGCACCCAGCGCAATTGACTTTGTACACCGACGAATGTGTCATTCCTATTTTGCACCCGCGCAAAGCACGCTTTTCACTCCACAGAAGCACGTCACTAAACTAGTGAATGAACTTGTGCTCCCATGGCGGTTCAGCGCAAAAAAGGAGGCGTGTTCCGGCGCAAACAATCCCTGGTGCTATTTTGCTGTTCCATTAAACAGTTGCGCCACTGACCAGAAAAAACCTGGTCTAAAGTCAGTGGCGTGTTGCGCGTTGTTCATTATGTTATTTTAAGGGCGCATGCTTGACCATAATGTATAGCGTGCACAACGCGCACACACTTTGCTTATGTAATCTACACAGATGCAACAGTTATTTATCAAATCATAAATTGCTACACTAAAAAAATATTAATGAGAATATCTCATACACATGAGATGACGAAAATCATTGTGGTGTGCCACGAAGATGTGAAAAAATAGGCATAAATCTAGCTTACAAATTATTCAATTGTAGTAATTAAGGATCAGACCTGTTTGCCCAATAGTGGTAAGACATATATGTATATAAGGACATCTGACAAATTGGTTTGTCCGTCAATAACCAGGAAAAAATAGACTGAAAAACTGTTTAACCGATGACTGTTTAACCGACGCTATTTTGGGTGGGTTTCTCCCATCCCCATACAACACAACTTTTCTGTCTTTCACTGCTCTTACAAGAACATCAGGCTCCTCGGCTGTGAACCGCTCCTGGCATGCGCCTGGTAAATACGCCATAATAATAGCGACCCATAATAGAACTTGCGCACCTGCTTTTAAAGGGAATGTTGGATGACGCTCTGATTGGTTTATTCACGTTACGCCCAAACCACACCTATGAATAATGAAGCTACTTCAGACCAACCCATTTTAGATTTGCGCCAGGCGCAAGAGCCATTTATCCCGCTGGGAAAATAGCAACAGCGCCGAGACCCGCCCACAAAGTTACTTGCGCTCCGCGCTTTGACACTTGCTTTTCAGATCGTTATAGAGCCCCAAGTGTTTCAAGAGCTAGGTTTAAAAACCAGGGTAGAAAATAGCCTATTACTTATTCATTATGATGTTTTTGAATGTAAAAACCATGAGAACATCATAAGCTGACCATATATATATATATATATATATATATATATATATATATGGTAAAACATATATAAAAGCTAGTTTATGACCTCTTTAATAAGAATTAAGGACAGAAGTACAAGAATATCTAAGTACTTAAAATTAAGTTAAGTACAGAACATAAGTGGCTTCAAAGAACCAATTAATAGCTTGCAGCTGGAAAAAAAGCACATTTTACAAACAAAGATAAAGATTTATAAAATGTTTGTGTTTTTTTGCCAATTAATAGTTATCAAGTATCGTGTGACGATTTGCACGGGAAACATCAGTGGAAGCGGAACGGACGCCAGTGTTTATTTAAACATCATTGGTGATTTGGGAGACACCGGAGAGCGTCTGATGTTCATGAGCAAAAACAACGTCAACAAATTTGAGAAGGGAAATGTGAGTAATGACATTTAACTTGCTGGCATGAAATATTTGATATACTGTATACACTAGCATTTAAAAGTTTGACCAAATCAGCATATTCAAAGAATTTCTAAAGGATCATGTGATACTGAAGACTGGAGTAGTGATGCTGAGAATTCAGGTTTTATATCACAGGAATAAATTACATTTGAAAATATATTCAAATAATATATTTATTTTAAATTCTAATAAGATACCATAATTTTGTATCAGATAAATGCAGCCTTAAATTTAACATTACAAATGTAAATATATACAGATATACCCTATATACTATATACAAAATGCATACTACATACTGCAGGAAAAGTAAGTCTTTTACTCGTTTCTCAGGCTGATGAGTTTCTGATAGAGGCGGTCACACTGGGACAGATCAGGAGGGTTCGGATTGGTCATGATGGACGAGGCGGAGGCTGTGGTTGGTATCTGGATAAGGTGATGGTCAGAGAGGAGGGGCAGCCTGAGGCGGCATCTATCGAGTTCCCATGTTACAGGCAAGACAATCTGACACCATGAATAATATGTTTTTTAACTGTGGGAAAGTATATTACAAGCTCATATAGCAGTACATACCCATATGTGAATGTGTCTGGCCGTGTAAAGAACATTGGGAGAGTGGTGTTTAAGTCGATTATGTAGCTGAGAAAACAGACTCTGGTTACTAATGGACACTAAAGTGTGCTGAGGAAACCCTACCTACACCAACGAGAGAGTTCGGTTACACACACGCCTTTAACACACAAGCACAAATACACTCTCATCCCACACGTTCAACTACTGTCTCTCTCTCTCTCTCTCTCTCTCTCTCTCTCTCTCTCTCTCTCTCTCTCTCATCTCAGGTGGTTGGATCGTAACGAAGATGATGGACAGATTGTGAGAGAGTTAGTTCCCACTGATGATGGTCAACGTTTGTTCAGTGAGTGCGCACACAAGCAGACATAATCACATACAAATGTCAAATGTGTTCTATAATGAAACAAATAAAGTGCAAACAGGTAACATGCACATCCCTCCTCAGAAAGCTGCATGATTTACACTAATGCATCATTCATCATAGCACAAACAGGGCTTATTCAAATCACTAGTATAAGCAAGATAAGCAGTGATGATAACTTTTAATTTAGATGATAACTAAAACTGAAATAGTGTGTGGGTTTATTCCAGCGGTTGGCTATCATATTGCCATAAAGACAGGCAGTATTAATGGTGCCAGCTCAGATTCAAAGGTGTTCGTTAAGCTGTACGGAGAGAAAGGCGACACCAACAAGATGCTGCTGGTCGTCTCCGATAACGACTTGGGCAACTATTTTGAGACGGGACAGACGGACATCTTCACAATAGAGACCTTTGACATTGGCAAGGTATGCTACCTGATCAGGTGAGTCCCATTCACTCAATCTGAAGTTAAAATTCTATTCTATATTTATTCCATTTCTGTTGTGTACATTTGTCATGTTGGTTTTCTGTTAAAATGATCTTAAAATCATTCTATTCTATTATTTCTAATGTTCACATTTTTCTATTTTGTTCTGTTGTTTACATTTACTCTTTTGTGTTCTATTTTTCATATTCTATTTTACTGTATTCTATCTAATGTTCATATTTAATCTATTTCTGTTGTTTACATTTGTTCTATTGTGTTCTGTTGTTCAAATTATCTTAAACTCACTCTATTCTTTCTAACATTCAAATTTGTTCTATTTTCTTATGTTGATTACATTAGCTATTCTATTCTATTCTATTCTATTCTATTCTATTCTATTCTATTCTATTCTATTCTATTCCATTCCATTCCATTCCATTCCATTCCATTCCATTCCATTCCATTCCATTCCATTCCATTCCATTCCATTCCATTCCATTCCATTCCATTCCATTCCATTCCATTCCATTAGGATAGATTCATACTAACTATGCAATTAACTATCCACAAAGAAATTGTGTTAAATGTGAGGATGTGGCTCCTCCTTTTATGAAATAAAATACATAAACATAATTTCATACGTTTGTACACAATAGCAAACACACTCTGTATTCATGTATAAAATTATATTAATTATTTCTTATGTATTCTTGTCTTGTACTTGTGCATCTGTGAACTGTTCTGTGTTTATCTTGCTGCAAAACCAATTGCCCTATGGGGACAAATAAAGTCTAAAGTCTAAAGCCTAAAATGAATCTGCAGAATTTGTGTATTTATTGTGCTTCCCTTCCGCTCTGTGGGAGGGTTCTGTAGATAAACAGGCTGCTGATTGGCCACACTAATGAGGGCCTGCGAGCTGGTTGGTTTCTGGACAGCGTTCAGATCTGGGTGCCAGTGCATGGGCTGCAGTACATGTTCCCCAGTCACCGCTGGCTCTGTAAGGACGAGGCTGATGGGAAGGTGGAGGTGGAAATTTACCCAAGTGAGACGCTGGAGATCGAGAAATGTATGTATTTCATTTGCATTCATACATTTCATAAATGCTTTTTTTCTGCAAAGTTCTTGCATTCCAACCCATGACATGCAGGGATTATGCTATTTCATTATATGCACACAAAAGTTAATAGTGAAATGAATGCTTAAATCAGCTACTGTGAATTAAAAGTGATCAATCAGTATTTTTCTATGCGGCAGTGATCAATTATGAGGTTACCGTAGTGACGGGAGACGTGTGGGCCGGAGGGACGAATGCGAACGTCTTCCTGCAGATTTACGGTGAGGAAGGAAAATCTGAACTATTAAAGCTCAAGAGCCGATCCAACAACTTTGAGAGAGGAACCACTGAGATCTTTAGGGTGAGTTAATGGACTTGTACATGAAAATCTTACTGTTTATTTTAAAAGTTTCTGTGTCTGAGTAGAATACTCTCCTATTGGTTGATTAAGATTGAGGCCCTAGATGTGGGGCGGGTCTATAAGATCCGGATCGGCCATGATGGCTCAGGAATAGGGGCTGGATGGTTCCTGGAGAAAGTGGATGTTAAACGGCTGGTCATGGCAATGGTCAAACCAGAGAAAAAAGAGGAGGACAAGAAAGACAAGAAAAAGAAAAAGAAGAAAAAGGTCAGTTTGGCGAAAATCCAATTTGACAATTAGCTCTCTGCTTTTAAACAAAAAACATGTATTTTCTCAATTAGTAACAGTTAAATTAAATCTAAAGTAACTTTAGACCAGTCCAGCACCTAGTTATTTAATATTGTGAGGGGCCAAATGTGGCCAAACTTTTTACAAAACAGCTATAGAATAACTAATATTAGTCACTAATCTGAATATTTACTTTTAACAATCATGTGTAGGAGGAAGAAGAGGAATCCCCAGGTGTATTGAAGGAGGTGGTTCGATCTTTCAGTTTCCCATGTGGCCGATGGCTCGCTCGTGGTGAAAAAGATGGAGAGATACTTGTAGAGCTGTGTGCTGAGGATTACGAAGACTTAGAGGGTAGAGAGATTTGTTTTTGCATTTAATTTAAAATGTATAAATAAATACATTTACATTTTTTTAATAATACAATACTTAAAATATATAAGTAGTTTTAAAACTGACATATTAAAGGTGACAGTTAAGTACAAATCTTCCAGGGAAGTTCAGGCAGTAACAGAAAACAGCAAAGATTAAAAGATGATTGAGAATAAGAATTCATATCAGTATCAAATAAAAATGAAAATTGTTACTGATTAGTTTACGACCACACAGCTGATATGCTTTTCTGTTTTGGTTAAAGGATTAGTTCACTTCAAAATAAAAATGAAAATTTTACTCACCCCCATCTCCTCCAAGATGTTCATGTCTTTTGTTCTTTTTTTAAAATCTTAACATGTACATTTATATGGTTGCCAATGGCGATGTCAGCAAAAATTTCACTCACAAATGTGACCGTTTTAGTCGCGGTCTGGAGCCCTGATTTTACGAAAATAAAACATTTATAATTAATATTTATATTATTCTTTATATATATATATACACACATACATTTTGAATAAGAAATAATTATAATATTATTAATAAATGCATTTTTATTTCATTACAAACCGTTAAATGTTTTTCTAAAATAGTCAGCTTGTGCTTTTTTAGATCAATTTTATTTAATACTAAATTAAATGTGTTTGCTCTTTTGTTATCTAATGCATTTAGATTACAGTTCTATGTGTGGCTGAAGTGTTAAAGTGCCCTTATTTTGCCTTTTGAAATATGACCTTTCATGCAATGTGTAATATTGTTAAATATCAAAGTGCACAACAAAAAAATGTATTGTCTCCTAAAAGAGAGAATTTATTCTGAACTGCTGAAATGAGTTGTTAACAATTCCAGTGTCCCTTCATGTTACATACCTATGCAACAATGTAACAAATTTGCATAATGCTGTCTATGGTCTATATTAACTGCTTACGAACAACATCTACTTTGACCTTCTAACACTGTCGTCGTAGCTGAGACTGGAAGAGATCTTGTAAGAGATTTTCTAATAGCCATTTTGTTTACAATCACAACAGACTGGGCCTTCTAACCAATCAGAGCAGAGTAGACCAATTAGAATAGAGCAGGCTCATGGAAAGGTGGGGTTTATAGAGACTGGATCTTCAAATTAACCGTTTTCAGACTGTGGTGTGCTATGAGAAAATTCAAGTGTATTTCACCTTGTGCATGTAAACCTATTATAGGAGACCTCCAATACAAAATTAGGAACCTTTAAAGTAGCATAATAGGGGCACTTTAAAATTCAACAGTGCATTTTGAGAACACTTTTGTGTGTTCTTGTGTTTTAGACAACTCGTATGAAGTTCATGTGTTCACTGGGAATATGATGGGGGCCGGAACCGATGCAGGTGTTTACGTCAACATCTATGGAGAAATGGGCGACACGGGCGAGAGAAAACTACGCAAGTCAAACCACCTTAACAAGTTTGAGCGCGGACAGGTGATGGGAATACAACACACCCACACATTAAAACCGTTTACAAAATGCAACTGAATGTGGGCTGTTTTCAGGAAGATGTATTCACCATCACGGGGATGGACCTGGGGCAGCTGAAGAAACTGAGGATTCGTCATGACAACAAGCAGGCGAATGCTGCGTGGTACCTGGACCGCGTTGAGATCTTTGATACTAAAGATGAAACCATGTAAGTGTCATGCACATATCTCAAAACACATTCACCTTGTTTCACAGGCAAAAGCTTAAGCTAGTCCTAGACTAAAATGAATTCGAACCCCTCATCCGTATGTATTTTCAATGGCATATTATAAACTTACGAGAATACTTTATTACTTGAAAGAAGTAAATATACATTAATGAGCACCTATATTTTTGAAAGAACTAAGTGTTTTTAGCTAAGAAAAAACTAAAAAAGTTACACAGTGTAGCTTTAAAATCTCAAGATGCAACCAGTAATGTTTTTTAAGGCATTTTTATAAAATCTACTTAAATGTTCTAATCAAACTAAGGCCTAATCCTGTAGTGTATGAAACTGGGCCTGTATTTCTCCGTTATGATTAGATGTAAATGTAAGTAAAAGACCGCTGTTTGCCAGCTTCTTTGTTTTCAACTCTGCTAAGCCCGCCCACCGACTCTATACTCAATGTGATTGGCCTGACTAGATTTTTTTTCCCCAGTTAGTAAGCCAACGAAGAGTTGCTAGATCCCCTGGCTGAAAATAATATTTGCTGCCGCTATGGTGCGTCTAGATTTCTAGGCTAAGAGAGATTTATATAAGCTATGATTTATAGGCCGTCATTTTTGACCGGGAACAACACAAGTGTAACAAGGTGGGGGGAAAAAATCCCTAAAAAGTAAAAATAACATCCCAACAAGTAGTTATACCCTATGTGAGCAAAGTCAGTAAGTTTTATTCCAATGCAATAACATTATATTTTGTGTGAAAAAGACAATCCTCTCCGGGTCAAAATGACCCGAACACCCAAATTAAGGGTCACACTAAATGAAAATGAGAAATGGGGATTTGGCACCTAACTGTGGCTAAAACATTTTAATAAAATATTTAATTAGAATTTATATACTTAATCTAATCTCATTACTGTGAGATCTCATTTGTGATTTCTCTTTCCTGTGTTTGTGTGTGTTCAGGTATTTTTTCCCATGTCAGCGCTGGTTGGCGGTTGACGAAGACGACGGGCAACTGTGCCGTGAGCTAGTGCCTGTGGATGAGGCTTTCATGAAGAGGGATGAAGACGAAGAAGAGGAGTCATCACCTGCTCAACTTGGATTAGAGCAAAAAGGTTTTAAAAAATTACACAAACATTCTGCTTTAAGGGGGGGGGGGGGGGGGGGGGTGAAACACTGTTTCAGTCAATCTCATGTCAATCTTGAGTACCTATAGAGTAGTATTGCATCCTTCATATCTCCGAAAAGTCTTTAGTTTTATTATATTTATAAAAGAAATATAGGCTGTACCGAGTCTTTCCGGAAAAAACCGAGCGCCTGGAGGCGTATCGTGTGGGCGGAGCTAAAGAATGACGAGGGCGCAAAGCGGTGACGTCCTCAAGCGTGGAGAAACCCATCTATCTCAGCTAATAGATATATGATCCAAAATTATTCGGAGGCTGAAATAAATTGAACAGGAGAAACAGCAACAGCAGGACGTCCGTCTCTGTGGTATGTACTGTATTTAGTGGCCTTTGTGTGTCTTTACTCGCAGTTTATGAGGACATGATTCGGTTTATGGACTATTGTATGCGACTAAACCTCAGCAGTAGCAAGCAAAACGGTTTTGCACGTCAGACTAGTGTAACGTTATACAAACAATGGAGTAACCGTTAGCGCATTTGAATGACGAAGCACGCGATCGTGTCGTTTACTGATGTTTACTCACGTGACGATAGCCAACAGCACAGACATTTGAAGCAGTTTTACTCACCGGCTGCTTCCAAAGCAGGACCGAACCTTTATCGCTGGGACCGCTCCGTCAAAAACACACTTCTTTGGTATGATTTGCTGAAGTCCTGTAACAGCAGTGACCGTGGAAATCCGCGATTTTGTGAAGCTTCCCGTCATTTCTGCGTTCAAATCGGTTCAAATGCAGCGCTGCCTTCCGGGAATGCTGTGCTGAAGCGTTGAAGTCGCTCGACGTCACCCATAGGAATAAAGTGGAGCACGGCGCGCAACATAACTGTTCACGGACGAGTGGATCTGCATCTGAACGAGTGTTTATGGGCGTGCATTTCCTCTCTCGCTCTAGTCACGCACCCGCGCACTCTACCGGGAGAAGAGCACGTACGGCCCATACAAGGACCTTCCGATCTATTAACGTCAAGCCGACCCATACTCGAAATAAACTCTCCGAAACTTGTGAGAAACCGGAAGGAGTATTTTTGACAAAGAAATACTCCATCAAACGTCCAACATTAGTTTTTGAAACTTTGTCTATGTTTAGGATGGGAAACCAAGTCTTTAACAGTGTAAAAAGCTCAGTATCCATGAAACAGCATTTCACCCCCCCTTTAACCTATTAGCTTTAACCTGTTCATAGCATTCATACATTGATTATGTGGTTGTGTGTGTTTAGCCATGTCAACCACATTCACAATGAGAGTAAAAACAGGGGAGAAGAAGAACGCCGGGACAGATGCAAACGTTTACGCCATTCTTTACGGAACCAAAGATGACACAGGTAACATAGAAACATTGCATTTCTTTAGCACTATTAGCCTTTCAGCTACGGAAAAGTGTGTTTGTGTTTGTGTCAGGGATCATTAATCTAAAGGCTTCTAAGAACTATAAGAACAAGTTTGAGTTGGGATTGATCGATGAGTTCACCATTGAGGCCGTGGACATTGGAAAACTCAAGAGAATCCGTATCGGACACGACAACGCAGGTACGCGAATGCACACACTCACAGCAAATATCACTCTATTAAGGTTAGTGAAAACACGAATAAAGCTCATCTACATTCTGTAGATACAGTTTAGGATTGGTTGAGGTGAAATTTGTGCACTGATGATTGACGTGTGTGCGTGTGCTCGTCTGTGTGTTTACACTGTAACGAATCGCTGTTCTTTTTACAGCAAAAAACAGAAGTAATGTACAACCATTCCTAATAATGGAACTTATTATTGTGTTGTTTAGCACAGGGATGTTATTTACAGATAATATAACGATGCAATGAGTTATAAACTGTATTTTATTACAACATAATCGTGAATATATATATTTTTGCGAGAGGATAATTTCAAAGTATACACTAATGTGGCCAATTTCTCAGTGTAATTTCCTTAAAAATGAAGTGAAAATCCTCTATTATGCATTATAAAACAACTTACTGTTCAAAATTTTGGGATCAGTAAGATTTATGTAATAAATGAATACTTTTCTTTATCAAGGACACATTAAATTAATAAAATAAATGACAGTTAAGTATTTTAAAATGTTAAAAAAGGTTCAGTTTTAAATAAATGCTGTTTTTTTTAACTTTCTATTCATCAAAGAATCCAGAAAAATGTATCACAGTTTCCACAAAAATACGAAGCAGCACAACTGTTTTCAACACTGATAATTAATTCAAAATAATGTGAAATAAATTACATTTTTATTTCTATTCAAGTAGAAAACAGCTATTTTAAGCTGTATTAATATTTCACAATATTACAGTATTTTTGATCAAATGAAATGCAGCCTTTGTGAGCAGAAAATACTTTTTAAAACAATTAAGAAACCTTTGAATCGTAGTGTAAAATGACATATGAATGTGTTTCCTTGTATTGTAAAGTATATTTAAAGGTTTAATATATTTAAAACTTGATAAAAAGTTAACATGCATTTGGCAAAAATGATCTTTTGTGGGTGTATAATGAATGAATTAAGGTTTATGCATTCATAACGAAAATGAATGTTTATTTATGTCCGTACAAATCTGTTTCTTCGTCATTTTTGTATTAAATTGTCACGGTAATAATTTAATATCAATGGCTCTCTTCTGAATCTCCAGTACAGGCACCATTGGTGTAAATCCTACAGACAATTACTTACAGTGTATGTATATGTATGTGGATGTGTGCATGTGTCTCTGTGGATGTATACTGTACGTGTTTGTTTGTGGATTTGTTGTGTGTGTGTGTGTGTGTGTGTGTGTGTGTGTGTGTGTGTGTGTGTTTGGGGGGCGGTTTTGCCTATGTTTTCTCAGGTGGCTCTCCGGGCTGGTTTCTGGACTGGGTGGAGATCGATGCTCCGTCTCTGGGTCAGCTGCTGCGGTTTCCATGTGGCCGCTGGCTGGATAAAGGAGAAGATGATGGTGCCATTGACAGAGACCTGTACCCTAATGAACTGCAGACACATCTCTACACTCCCTGTATGACACACAGCTACACATAACTCTACAGATTTTACAAAGCTAATCATAATGATTACTAAACCTGGATGAGTAGAGGCCATTTTTGAGGCCAGCTGACCAATCAGAGCAGAGTTGACCAATCAGAACAGACTGGGCATCTGACCAATCAGAGCAGAGTTGACCAATCAGAACAGACTGGGCTTTCTGACCAATCAGAGCAGACCAATCACAACACACTGAGCCATCTGACCAATCAGAGCAGAGTAGACCAACCAGAACAGACTGGGCTTTCTGACCAATCAGAGCAGAGTAGACCAACCAGAACAGACTGGGCTTTCTGACCAATCAGAGCAGAGTAGACCAATTACAACAGACTGGGCCATCAGATTTCTTCAACTTGAGCTTTCACTTAAATTCCTTAATGTTTAAGTTTTTTAACTTCAAAATGTTCATCTAATATTTATATTTTTGCTTTATTTCAATTAACAAAATAAATGTTAATAGTTTTAGTTTAAATGAACAATAATAACTCTAAGTCTAATAAATTAAAAAATAAAAATAAAAATTAAAATCCTTATTTTGCATGTTTTGGGGAGATATCTCTAAAAGGAGATTTTAAAAGCATGAGCTAACTCCTGGGGACATTGTATTTTTTGCAGTTTTGTCCTCAAAAGTATAATTAGGTCAAAATCACACACATACAGACACCTTTAAACTAAAAACTCACATGTCAATATACAGTATTATCATAATGATAAAAAAATATACACAGTGTATTTGCATGCTTCATAAAGATGGATGTGATTTCTATATCAAAAATAGCCACAGGGAGACCTACACAGACCGTTTGTGATTTATGTGACTAAAATGTGGCCCTCAGACTGTTTGTGAACTTTGCTGCCTCTTGGCCAGGACTCCCTTGAAAAAGAGGTCAATAGGACTCTCCTGGTTAAATAAAGATTAAATAAAAATAAAATAAAAATGTGCATTCTTCTTTTGTGTTGCAGTTGTTCCATATGAGATTAAAATCTTCACCAGTGATCTTTTTGCTGCGGGAACGGACGCAGACGTCTTCATCATTCTCTACGGGCAGAATGGTGTGTGTACGTCTCAGAAATCTCTCTGCGTCAATAAGAGAGAGAGGAAGATGTATTTTGAACGAGGGGCGGAGGACATGTTCATTGTTGAGGTAAATGAGAAGACTGTCATTTCTGTGCTGCTCATCAGTATATGTTGCGATTTGAAAGCTAGCATACATTTTTCTCAGCTTGAAAAGAAGCCACAGAAGCCGGCGTGGCATAAAAAAAAACAAAAAACGCTTTATTTGCCAAGTTTTGCTGGTGAAGTTTTGTTACTGAACCAACACCAGACCAGTACAAACTGGCATAAACCAGCCTGGACGAAATTCATCTTGGTCTTAGCTGGTCTTTTCTTCTTAACTTTTTACTTTTCTATTAATAATTCAAAGACGGGCTTACACTGACAACAATGATGATGATGATTCTGGGCTTCTGCAGTTGGAGGACATCGGAGATATCATTGAGAAAATCCGCATCGGTCACGATAATCGCGGAGTGAATCCTGGCTGGCATTTAGACCGTGTGGAAATTCGCAGACTGCTCCGGAAAGGAAAGGTATCAAGCTTGTTTGTACCATACTTTTTTAGACTTTATCTGTGTATAAGCTGTACATCTACTGTACAGTTCAATGTGACAGACTTCTTAAAATGCAGTTGTTTTTGTCTAATCTTAGCCTTCAGCATTTTTTTGGAAAGACTTTCAAGAGATCCAGAAAGAGCATATCCTGCAATTTCAGTGGTTGATCCTCTCTAAGTAGGCGTTTTGGTCAGACGAAGCTACAATGTGGACCAGATACTGCTGGACTGGAATAGTTCACCCAAAAATGAAACTTCTATTATTAATTACTCACCCTCCTGTCGTTCCAAACCAGTACAACTTTTGTTAATCTTTGGAACACAAATTAAGATCAACTTTTTAATAAACTCTGCAAGCTTTCTGTCACTCTGTTGACCTCTATACTTAGACGCTTTAAAAAAGTTCATAAAGAGATCATAAAACGAATCCATATCCATAAACGAAGTTTAGTCCAAATTGTCTGAAGAGACATAATCGCTATATATAATAAACAGATTGAATTCAGGCTTCTATTCACATTTAAACATCATCAACTCACACATCATCAGTTGTGGTAAACAGAAGCTCAAGCATGTTTGCTTGGCATGCAAGAACCAATGAGGTTCATTCTTGTGTTACGCAGCACGTTTGAGCTTCAGCAAGAACCAATGAGGTTCATTCTTGTGTTACGCAGCACGTTTGAGCTTCAGCAAGAACCAATGAGGTTCATTCTTGTGTTACGCAGCACGTTTGAGCTTCAGTAAGAACCAATGAGGTTCATTCTTGTGTTACGCAGCACGTTTGAGCTTCAGCAAGAACCAATGAGGTTCATTCTTGTGTTACGCAGCACGTTTGAGCTTCAGTAAGAACCAATGAGGTTCATTCTCGTGTTACGCAGCACGTTTGAGCTTCAGCAAGAACCAATGAGGTTCATTCTTGTGTTACGCAGCACGTTTGAGCTTCAGCAAGAACCAATGAGGTTCATTCTTGTGTTACGCAGCACGTTTGAGCTTCAGCAAGAACCAATGAGGTTCATTCTCGTGTTACGCAGCACGTTTGAGCTTCAGCAAGAACCAATGAGGTTCATTCTCGTGTTACGCAGCACGTTTGAGCTTCAGCAAGAACCAATGAGGTTCATTCTCGTGTTACACAGCACGTTTGAGCTTCAGCAAGAACCAATGAGGTTCATTCTTGTGTTACGCAGCACGTTTGAGCTTCAGCAAGAACCAATGAGGTTCATTCTCGTGTTACGCAGCACGTTTGAGCTTCAGCAAGAACCAATGAGGTTCATTCTCGTGTTACGCAGCACGTTTGAGCTTCAGCAAGAACCAATGAGGTTCATTCTCGTGTTACGCAGCACGTTTGAGCTTCAGCAAGAACCAATGAGGTTCATTCTCGAGTTACGCAGCACGTTTGAGCTTCAGCAAGAACCAATGAGGTTCATTCTTGTGTTACGCAGCACGTTTGAGCTTCAGTAAGAACCAATGAGGTTCATTCTCGTGTTACGCAGCACGTTTGAGCTTCAGTAAGAACCAATGAGGTTCATTCTCAATTTCCGCAGCACGTTTGAGGTTTGTTTATGCTTACTGATCAATATTTAAATGTGAATAAAAGCATACATTAAGTCTATTTATCATATAAAGCAATTAATATTATTTTAGTGAACTATACCTTTAATTCTGAAACTAGGTTGAGTCTAGAATGTTCCCATCTGGCTGTGGAAAACCTTTTCCTCTCCACTGTCTGTCGTACACCCATTTCATTGACCCACATCTGCTCTCTGTTGACTTGTGTATAATTAGTTCCAGTGACTAATCTTCTCTGACCTGTAGCTCCACTCCAGCGCTATCTGTGTACAGTAGAAGAGTGAAACGCTCTAGTGCCGTCAAGCACATCACACCAGCGTGAAACTCACCTGATATCAACACACACGTCCACCAGCAGAAACTGTGTATTTACACTACTGTTCAAAAGTTGAAATTATGTGAATCTGTTTTTAACATAAATAATAATGATCAGAAATGTTTTATTAGCATCAAATCCTTATATGAGAATGATTCCTGAAGGATCATGTGACACTAAAGACTGGAGTAATGATGCTGAAAATTCAGCTTTGATCACAGGAATAAATTACATTTGAACATATATTCACATAGTATCGTTTATTTTAAAATTTTAATAATATGTCATAATATTCCTCTTGCATGCTTAATGAAAATGAAGGTTTATTTATGTCCATATGAATCTTTCATTTTTGTTATTTTTGCATTAAATTGTCTCTTCATTAAAATGTTTCATTGAAAAGTGTTACCAACACCAAACTTTTGAACATTAGTGTATATTACATGCTTTCCTTTACATCGCATGTCTGATGGATTTTGATATTTGATTTGATCTCTGATATTAGATTATTTTACTGAAATTTTAAACTAGTCTCTTCTGTCCCATTATCTGACCAAACTGGTCAACATGTAGCCCCAAACTTATATCATTAGTTGACTCGGATAAAAACCACTCAAACAAACAGAAGAATGTTATAAAAGTGACACTTAAACACTGAAAGCTCAATTTTAAGCGAAGATAGAATAAAGTGAAAAAATGTAACCTTTGAATGAACACTTCATAGTATTATTAGTCTAATTTCCTCAATGAATAAAACAGAAAGGAAAAGACTAATATTTACATGCCAAGACTGAAAAATGTGTGTGTACGTGCAGGGCTCTGAGACGGCGATATTCCCGTGTGAGGGATGGTTGGCACGCTCGGAGGAGGACGGCGAGACGATTCGAGAGCTGGTGCCGTCGGACATCATCGTAGAGAAACTATCACGAGACGGAACCCTTAAAGTCATCGAGACGGAGGTGGACGACGCGCTGGAGAGTAAGTCAGATTATACGTGTTTCAATTCATGCGTTCCCTGTGAATGAATCCCATGACCTTAGCTTTGCTAGTGCCATTCTCTACTGTTTGAGCTACAGGAATGCTTTTGTGTGTGTGTGTGTGTGTGTGTGTGTGTGTGTGTTGCAGTACACACTTATACAGTGACAGTAACCACAGGGGATGTGTATGGAGCGGGCACTGATGCAAACGTGTTCATCACTCTTTATGGAGACATGGGCGACACTGGAGAACGCAAACTCAGCAAGTCTGAGAACAGCAACAAGTTTGAGAGAGGATCGGTGAGACACACACAAATACAGACATATATATGTCTTTATGAGGACATCATAATGGTTCTTAATTTTAGGTAAAATTGGGACCTTTATAAAGTTATTTCCCATTTGGCAATGTCTTTAAAGAACATCTTCAGACCTTTTACTGTATGTTTTTATGATTCTATGATGAATAGTAAGTTCAAAAGGACTTTTACTGACCTCAAACTTTTGAACAGTAGTGTATTTTCCTTCTGATTGGTCAGGTGGATACGTTCACTTTGGAGGCAGTGGATCTGGGCCAGGTGTTCAAGATCCGCATTCGCCATGACAACAGCATGCTGAGTGCTGATTGGTACCTGGAACAGGTGGAAGTTTTGGATCAAGACACAGAGGAAGTGTTTCTGTTTTTGTGTGAGCGGTGGCTCTCGAGAAAGAGGGAGGACAAACGGATCGACAGGGTTTTCTACGTTAAGGTCTGCCTGCATGTGTGCATGCGTGCGCCCGTGCATGCATGCGTTAACAATGTTGTGTTTCAGACTAGTCGAGAGTGCGTCTACATATTCTGTGTGTGTGTATGTAGGGGTATGAGGGAGAGCGAGAGACCGCCTTCTGTCCAATTAAAAAAGTGGCAAATCTTGACAGCAACATGAACAAGAAAAACAAGAAACGGCATTCAGAGGAAGATGACGAAGATGAGGAAGGGTCACGTATGTACAACAGAGTCCCACTCCAGAACATACAGCGGGCTTCAAAATTCTGTGACCACCAGTTAAAATGGCTCTATTTTGAATATTTGTTATTTCATCTACAATTTTCATTACAAATTATATTATCAGCGTAACAACCTGAGTGAAATGAATTTGAGAGTTGTATATTTTAATTTTTTGCACTACGATTAAAGTAGAATGTGAAATATTGAATATTTTTTTATGATTTAAAATTTTTATATTATAATATTATGTTATTATTATTTATTTAACACACCTATTCTGTTATGCATTCAAATAAATTAAATAGCTTTAAATTACATTGCACTCAATTCAATTATTTTTATTTATTTAATGACCTGGCAACCACGCATAAATGCTTTGTGGAAGCAAGTTTTGCATGATTAAACGCCACTATTTAGTATTTGAGGGAAAAAAATGTATGTTGTGTGTGTGTGTGTGTGTGTGTGTGTGTGTGTAGTGATCCCCTACCACTTCTCGGTGACCACGGGCTTAGATCGGGATGCTGGGACAAGTAGCCGAGTGTACATCATTATTATTGGAAAGAAGAACAAGAGGACAGAACGCCTCTGGCTTGACTTTGATGGGAAAAACGAATTCCTGCCTGGATCACTGGATTACTTCACTTGTTATGGATCTGATGTTGGCGAGCTCAAGACAGTGCAAGTGAGGAAACACACAGATTCTGTGGTTTTGTATAGATGCGTATAGATACTGTAGATGTCAGATTGGTGGTTTGTGTTGTGTGTAGTTGGGTCATGATGGGGCGACCCCAGAGAGCTGCTGGTTAGTGGATGAGTTGTCTGTCGAGGTGCCGACTAAAGCAGTACGGTACGTGTTCCGCTGTAAGTGCTGGCTGGCCAAAGACAGAGGAGACGGACTCACTTCCCGCTTCCTTATCGTGCAGGATGCAGAAACTGTCAACATCTCACAGAAGGTACAGCATTTCATTTCAATAGCTGATTTAAGGTGATTACAATATACACTACCATTCAGAAGTTTTTTTTTTTTATTCTTTGATGAAAAGAAAGTTCTAAAGAACAGCATTTATTTGATATAGAAATATTTAGTAACATTTAATGTGTCTTCAAGTAATAAGTTATTTAATAAAAATCTTACTGACCCCAAACTTTTAAATGATGTGTATAGTACTTCATTAAAGGTCTTTTTCTCCAAGGTGATCTATGAGGTAACGGTGATAACAGGAGATGTCCAGCATGCAGGTACGGACACACAGATCTATATGACTGTGTTTGGGGTCTACGGCACGTCAGAGGAAATGCTGCTGCCAAAATTAGAGGACAGGTACGTATGTACATGCACACAAAGCAACAAAAGGGATAGTGTGCAGTCAGATGATCATTATTGCAAGATAAATGTAATGTCTTTATCAACTTTATTTAGCAAAAATACTGGATTTGAGCTGAAATTATTGTAATATTTATGAAAATAGAAGAAAATTACAATGTAACTAATAGCAAGCAGGTTACCACAGTCTTCTAAAAAAATATGATTTTACATATACACTACAGGTTTATTCCCAATAGTATTGGCACATCCCTCCAAAGTACTGAATTCAGGTGTTCAATCACTTCCATGGCCACAGGTGTATAAAATAAAACACTAGGCATGCAGACGCTTCTACAAACATTTGTGAAAGAATGGGTCACTCTCAGGAGCTCAGTGAACTCAAGCGTGGTACTGTGATAGGTTGCCACCTGTGCAATTAGTCCATTCATGAAATTTCCTCACCACTTAATATTCCACGGTCAACTATTAGTGGGATTATAACAAAGTGGAAGCAATTGGAAACAACAGTAACTCAGCCACGAAGTAGTAAGCCAGGTAAAATCACAGGGCGGTGCACAATGCGCAGAATTGGCCAACTTTCTGCAGAGTCAATAGCTACAGACTGCCATGTAAAACACGCCACCATGGACTCTAGAGCAGTGGAGACGTGATCTCTTGAGGGACTTATCACGCTGAATTATGAATTAGAGTAGAGTCTGTGAGCCAGGCCTTCTCGTCCAACATCAGTGCCTGACCTAACAAATGTGCTTTTAGAAGAATGGTCAAAAATTTGCATAAACACACTCCTAAACCTTGTGGAAAGCCTTCCCAGAAGAGCTGAAGCTGTTATAGCTGCAAAGGGAGGGCCAACTCCATATTAAACCCTACGGATTAAGAATAGGATGTCATTAAAGTTCATGTGCATGTAAAGGCAGGCGTCCCAAAACATTTTGGCAATATAGTGTTTAAATGGTCTAAATTTGTGTGTTTATTGTGTGTGTGTGTATGTGTGTGTTTGCATGTGTGCAGGTTTGAACGAGGACAGAAAGACACATTCAATCTGGAGATTGAAGATATTGCACCTTTGAGAAAGATGAGAGTGCGTATAGATGGTTCCGGAAGCAGACCAGACTGGTTCCTGGATAAGGTTTGTAAGAAAAGGATACATACAGTATACTGTAATTTCCCAAGCATTTAAGTGTATTAATGTGCATATCTATATAGATTGAACTGCATAACCTGCAGACGGATGAAGTAGCATTATTTACGTACGAGGAATGGCTGTCTCGTTCATATGGGCCCAAGCGAACCCTCATATGTGAAATGACGGCCGTGATAGATGACGAAGAAATGGTGGAGCTCACCATCTACACCGTTTCTGTGAAGACCAGCGATGCAACTGGTACGCAATTCCTCAACTTGTCTACAACTATTTTGAGGGTTTGTTCACACCTGGCACGTTTGGCTTGATTAAAAAGAAATCTGGTGCCATTGCTCTGTTCATGTGAATGATGCCATTTGAACCCTGGTTCCAAACAAGCAGACAGAGACACTTCCAAACTAATTCTGGTGTGGTTCACCTGAAATATAAACGCACAAGATTTTAAATGTATAATTTGGCAAACAAAATAACCCAGAGAACTGAACAAGTGTGAACACACCCTGAAACACTTTTCATACTGTTAAAAGCTTGATTGGTTGTCAAAAAAAAAAAAAGCACTGTTAGATATTAACCTACGATTGTGTTTTTCTTTAGGGGCTGGAACTGATGCTAACGTGTGGATGATTATTTTCGGCGAGAATGGTGACACGGGCACACTTGCTTTGAAAGAGAGCAACAACACCAATAAGTTTGAACGCAAACAGACGGACACATTCCGTTTCCCAGACATCCTCAGCTTGGGCGAGCTCTCGAAAGTGCGCATTTGGCATGACAACTCAGGTAAGCCAATCAAGAGACCTCAGCACAACACTCATGAGCCAATGAAATTAGAGATGAGCAAAGGATCCAGTTCAACTCAGGGTAGTTGTATCATAAAACCTTTTATAGTTTTATATTCTCAACAGAAGTGTGTATGTGTGTGTTTCTGTTGGCAGGTCTGGCTCCCGGTTGGCACCTGGAGTATGTGGATGTGCATGATGACATCATGGGGAAGAAGTATCGTTTCCAGTGTGACCGCTGGCTCGCCAAGAAAGAGGATGATGGACAGATAATGAGAGAGCTGGCATGTGCCAACAATGATGCTGTGGATTTCGATGAAAAAACCAGTGAGACGGACACATTCTTATATGTATCTCCATACAAATGTGGCTTAAAATCATTTAGACAGAAGTCAGTTTGATCAGTTTTTAACAACTGGCCCATTTTTAATCCATTTTTACTTTTATAATGACATATTTACAAGATTTGAAATGCAATATAGCTTATTTCAAAAACATAAAAAAATATCTTACTGACCCCAAACTTTGCCATGTGTTTTGCCCTCTGCCTCGTACAGAATATGAGATTCTGGTCAAGACGGCAGATACAGATGATGCTGAAACCAAGGAGAACGCCTGGATTGTTCTAGAAGGGAAGAAGGGACGTTCCAAAGAATTTGTGATGGAGAACTCGACTAAGAAGAAGCGTTTTTCACGGTAGGTCTATGCAGGTGATGTTATGGGGAGTGCAAAGTACTGTATGCCAGGAATATAGCCTGGATGCCAGCCGAACTTAGCCCCGCCCACAAATTTCTTAGGTTGGGCAGTTCGGTCTGGCTTTGCTCCATAGAGGAGTAATTATCCCCGAACAGAAACTGTTCGGACCAATGAAATCATCAGGGCGGGCTTTAGACGATGACGGACAGATGATCAACAGTAACGTAATCATCACGTCATCAAAGGGGCTTGGGTTATATTTGTTCAAATCTTAAACGGAGAGCTTGTTTGTATCTGCATCACCTTCACAATTTCTCTCAGAAATGATAATCATGTTGAGTAAGTACTCGGTGTATCATTAAAATCTTTTATTTTTTTACAACACCGGCAAAGAACGTGTATTCCAGCCTGATTTCAGCACGTGTGCAGACAGGGTTACCAAGTTTTTACAACAAAACCCGCCAACTACTAGCCCTAAACAATAGCTTCTCCGGGGGTTCTCCGGGAAAAAATGGTGTTTGGGGGGTAAAATGTGTGTTATTTTGGCAAGGTTGCCTGCTAAAATTCGCACTCATAGGTCTATATAACACTTAATAGTCGCTTCAACCTGCGGACATAGAAAACAACCTGCGGGGGAAAAAAACGTGGACTTGACTACACAGTGGAGTTGAACTCTGCTGAGGTCGCTTCGTTGCTCTGATTGGTTGTAGGTCTGTCTGTAGGTTCGGTTGAAACACGCCTCATAATCACAGCCCAATGGAGCAGTTTCAGACTCATATTCTGACTAGAATTGAGTATGACCACATCAGGCTACCAGGAATATACACAAATCTCTACTTTGGGATTATTTGTAATTGTTCATTTTGCATCTTATATACAAGAACAAGTAGTGACTGAACAAGGTGGGTCATAGTCTTGCACATTTGTTGCTCAGTTGCTATTTTTTCTTCATGAGTTAACAGACGTTATGCTCTGTGTGATTTCAGAGGCTCTACGGACCGCTTTGAGTTCTCCTCCAAGGAGTTGGGAGACATCGCTAGTATCTGTCTGGGACACATCCCTAAAGATGGCAAAAAAGTCAAAGTTGAAGCCTCTTGGTTTGTGGAGGAGGTTGTGGTCACAGAGAAGGAGCTAGGCAACAAGTAAGTGAACACTTATTTTCAGATTAATGTTAAAGCTGTACATTTTCCATCCACTAGAGGTCGCCTATTCAAAACAAAGGTGTAGTTTGATGATGCCAAGTTTGAGCTCAGAATCTTGGGACATGTGGTCTTCACCTCACAGCCGTTGGAAAATAATTCATGGATGCGGTTATTAATGTTACTGTAGTGTGAAGCAGAGCAGGACTGAGTGTTGTGGAGCTGAGTGAGACCGCTGGAGCGATTGTTACACATGCCTCGCAAGCATCAAAACTTCTATTATGCCGATGGGCGGATGGCATTTCTGCTTTTCCGGTCAAGAGTATGAGTTAACGCAGCTCTGTTTATCATATTAGATACATTTAAGTGTGTTGAAAATGATGTTATGATATGACGTTACTCCGTGTGTTCGCTCGGCGGCTGCTGTGATATGTTCACACTGCTAAAAGAAAAGCGCTCCTGCCAAAAAAACCTGGAAACTGAGGGTAACGCAGATATGACACAATTAACAGGCGACTCCCTCAGACGCTATGCTGAGATGTCCCGGCTCCTTGGTTAAAATAGCAATTTTCTCACAATACGATGTTAATTAACAAAGATTCGGGAGGAGGGCTTTCAGATAATTGACACAGGCGGATAGCACTCAGCTAATCAACGAGAGGTGCATATATATACACAGCAGTCTTACCTCCATTCTGTTGACAGTTTATCAGCATCCCTCCTCCACCCCTTCTCCACTTTTTGCCCCTTTTAGTTCTAACCACTTACACGAAGGGGGGGGGGGGTACTCTGGGTTCGGGCCAAGTTCGAGCTCGAATCCCTCCCCCCGGACAGCACGCCAAATACGCATTTATATTACTCTATATAATTATATGTAAGTGTGAACTCGTGAATTACAAATAGTTGGAAACATCTGGGATATTGTAAGCACTCTGAAAAAATATATAACACTGGCCTAGTGGTTTTTGGATACTTTACTACAAAAATACTACATAGTGCACCTTTAAGTTGAGCTTTAAACCTCATGAAATGCATGCTTTTTACCATCCCTAACCTGTCCTTTTTCACTCAGGTATATATTCCGTTGTGACACCGCCATCCCTCTTTCCTCAAAGCGAGACGAGTTCCAGACATTCGAATGCAGCAAGTTCATTGAGAGCTTCACAAGCAAGGCTCAAAGCCTCGTCCCTGTGAAATACGAGGCCATCGTTATTACAGGCGACGAGAAGGGCGCAGGCACCGACGCCAACGTCTTCATCACCATCTTCGGCTCCAACGGCGACTCCGGCCGGAGGCAGCTCTGCCAGAAGTTCCGGAACCTGTTTGAGCGCGGCCAGACGAACCGGTTCATTCTAGAACTGCTGGACATGGGCGACCTGCTCCGAGTGTGTGTGGAGCACGACAACTCCGGACTCAGTCCCGGTTGGCTCCTGAGCAGGATCGAGATTACAAACACGGCCAATGGTGTGACGACCATATTTATTTGTGGGAAATGGCTGGACAAGAACAAAGCAGACGGGAGGATAAAGCGCGTGATCTATCCAAAGTATTGACATGTAATCAACCAATCAATGGTCAAGTCAGTATTAGTAATGACTATGCATTACGTCACACATCAACAATCCTGTCATTATTCGCTCACCCTCCTGTTGTTCCAAACCTGTTTTTTTTCTTTAAAATATATTTTGCGTTCAGCAGAAGTCATACAGGTTTGGATCAAGCGAATAATGAGTGTTTTCCCTTTTGGGTGAACTATACCTTTAACGGTTTCCAGCCAGTTTAATGTGCAATTGTAACTAAACCAATTGTAAATTGATTTAATCTGATATTCCAGATGTAATCCAGCAATATCTGCAATGTGGATTGTAGCTCATTTGTCTGCTTAGATTGCGCAACTGGTTCGTCACGCTGATTTGCCGCGTTTTAAAAAGTGACTTCTGTGTATTGTTGTTTCATACATCGCTACACTATTGAGTGAATAGACAGTAGACTTTTTTCTCATGCCAGTATGAACGCAGGCAACTGATTGTTTGTCCTTAAAGGACAACTCCGGTGAGAAATGCCCCTAGGGGTAATTAACAGATGGTTACCGAGTAGATCGTTCTCTGGGATGCGTTTTCATGAAAATCGAATGGAAAGAGTTTTATCTCTAAAAACAGATTAGCTTATAACGCTAGTCTATGGGGCACAGGGTGGTAAAATTAAATCGCTAGTTAATACCACTAAGACGGCTCAAAATAGCCTCACACTAACACGGTAGCATAATGGGGGTCCCTACATGCAAACCGAAGCATTGAGAACTTTGTAAGAGTACAAACAGTTTAATAAGAAGATACTTTATAAACATAGTGCCTTACGCGCTCACGGACAGGCACCATCTTGGACAGGCACCATCTTGGACAGGCACCATCGTCTCGACGAATCGATCCACGAGCGCTGTTCTAAGTGAGCTGGTCGATAGGAATTAAGTTTGTGAAATGTAATAACATGGACATTTTTATTTTTATTTATTTATTTTCTCTGGTGTGTTCAGTGTTTTCTTCCAGAAACAACGGACCATATGAGATTCCAAGTCTCAGTTCATCACTTAAAACAGCGCTCGTGGCTCGATGAGTCGAGACTGTTGTCCAAGATGGTGCCTGTCCGTGAACGCGTAATGCACTATGTCTATAAAGTATCTTCTTATTAAACTGTTTGTACACTTACAAAGTTCTCAATGCTTCGGTTTGCATGTAGGGACCCTCATTATGCTACCATGTTAGTGTGAGGCTATTTTTAGTCTTGTTCACGAGTTCACACTTACAAATAATTTAGATAGAATAAATAGTATGCGTATTTGGCGCGCTGTCCGAGGAGAGGGCTCCGAGCTCGGTATTTGGCCCGAACCCAGAGTACTCCCCCCCCGTATTTCTGGTTAGGAAAGTTAACCAGGTGCGTGTGAGGTAGAAGGGGTGGTGGAGGGATGCTGCAAACTTTGTCAAGGAACATTGGTGAGTTGACTGGGTATTTATGTGATCCTCCACTTGAGCTGATTGTTAGACATGTTGATTACTGATTGTTGACAGCTGGTTGGAATGACATTTGAACGTGCTTCTCCCGAACTTAGTTTTTTAAGAAACATCATTTAGTGGTATTAACTAGTGATTTAATTTCACTACTCTGTGCCCCATAGACTAGTGTTATAAGTTAATCTGTTTTTAAAGATAAAACTCTTTACATTCAATTTCCATGAAAACGCATCCCAGAGAACGATCTACTCTGTAACCATCTGTTAATTACCCCTAGGTTCATTTCTAACCGGAGTTGTCCTTTAAGATAGATTTTGAGAGTATGTGAGGTAATAATGATACTCGGTTTGATAAGTTTTCCCACTGAAGTGAATAGGAAGAACTAGCCTTCATCGTAATGGCAGCTGATTTTTTTTTTTGTTTTTTTTTTGCGTTGTCTCAGGAACAGTCGGAGCAGGTGAACGAATGAGTGTTGAAGGAGTAACTTAATTTACACCTTTACTTTTAACTGGCCAATCAAATACACTCTGCATTCGGACCATATGCGTTGCTCAGACTGTTCTAGAAAATAGGAGGATTAAGTTTTCACGATCACTGCTTGAGATTCACCCTCAGCTCTTCTCAAATCACTGGAAACCTTTGAAACGTACCCATCTTCCAGAGTGCCACTTCCCCATACACGTCACCAATGTGCCTCTAAAGAGTTTGTATGATTTTATGAATGTGTGAAAGAACACATTTTTGATTGTATTTTTAATGTTATTTTGTACATTTACCTCTGTGAGGCTGTAAGGAGTGCATGTGTTTGCAACAAGGTTTGTCCAGTAAAACTCAACCCTGAATCCACTGCTTCACGTTTGATCCCCTGTAACTTTCAATCCATTTAAGCCGTCTTCAGTCATATCTGGTGGATAAATGAGGATTCTTTAACAGTGGAGCTAAAGCTAGTTTTATCACTTCATAATAACTCAATATTGCTCTCTTCTGGGTCGAATTATTGATTGTTTTTTAACTATATAACTTGATTTGGCCAAAGCACATAAATCATTTCGGAGTCCAAATCCGACATGAATAATTGTTCAAACTATGTGTCTTTTTGAATGTTTATCATTTTCATATTCATTCATTTCCATTATGTTTCAAAGCAATAAAACATGCAATTTGCATTTGGAGGATGATAAAAGGCTCCACCAACAACTAAAGAACCTCAGTCAGAATAGATCCTTGGATTAATCTTGACACTTGCCTAATATTGTGGAGGTAAGTTTGTTAAAAAAAAAAAAAAAAGATCAACACCAAACTTTCAATGTGTTTGAAAATCTCACCGATGCTGCATCCATTCGATGAAAACTACAGTAAAATATTACCATTTTGAAGATGCTTTCTGTGAATACATGTTCAAATGTCATTTATTCCGATACTGAAATCTTTCTGATATGAAGATTTGCTGCTCAAGAAACATTTATGATTATCATCAGTGTTGAAAACAGTTCTTGTTTTTATAGAGACCATGATATATATTTTTTCCAGGAATCTTTGATGAAGTTCAAAAACCAGCATTTATTAGAAATAGTACCTTTTGCAACATAAGCAGTATAAATGTCATTCCTGTCCCTTTTGATCAATTTATCTCATCCTTGCTGAATAATAGTATATAAATACATACATCAAAACATATCAGCAATAAACCACTCATGTACTTTTTATTGGCACAACAAATCACAATCCAAACTAAATTCAACATCTGGAAGTATAAAGAGTTGAACAGTTGTGTGTGTTAAGTGCTATAAACACAAACTGCTCTAGGAGAAGCTGCAAAAAGAGCTTTTGGTCACATTTGATCTGCTCTTGACAACAAACCTTAGACATTAAGGACAAATGTTACTCTTACTGATGTATGAATGTGTGTGTGTGTCTCAGTCGGCTCCCTCTGTGGTGACCGAAGACACGGCAGTGATGTAATAGGGTCCCTCGTTCAGGTAGGTTCTTAGCTTTAAGTAATTGTGCGCTCCAAAGATCTGCTGAGCGCTCGAGGAGCTCAACAACGCCCCCACCAGCTCAAATTTACAATCCTTGGCTTCTTTTCCCTTCCCGACTGAGCGATCCATCACCCACTCCACGAACCCAGGAGTGTCCATCATCAGCTGCTGACCCCAGGGCTGACAGCCAATGGCCTGAACACAAAACAGTGCAGAAAACAACGTAAGCAGGCATTTCAAGAGATCACCACACACACACACTAAAGGTGTTCAGCTGCGTTTGGATTAACCGATCGGTGAGATCTGTCGCTGGCAGTCGGGCGAGGTCATGAAAGCGCTGACATGAAGTTGGACACTTTCTGCTGTTATTTAACGCACATGAAGAGGGCAACCTTTCACTCACAAAAGATCCACCAATAGCAAACCACAACCATCCGATCAATTTGAGTATTGGGTGATCTCACTGATCTAGCAACTCGTATTACTATCCTGCAGAGACATAAACTTGATAAATTACCCACGGGCAAAAGCAAATCCCACAATACATTTGTTCTTGTTCGAGAAGCCGTTTCGCTCACAGATATCCATAAAAAAGGCTAGATGTCTCGTGCGCGCTGTTGGCCAATGGAGGTTGCCGTCCGCAACTGGCGGCCATCTTGTCACAGGCAGCTCGCTCAGTTGTAACAGTGTGTTTTAATGGTGCATGTACTTTTAAATAGCCATAACTTGCAAAATTTTCAACCAATTTTTTTAACAAACTGTTTCGTTTGTTATAAACGTCAGAGATGTAGTTATGACACTACATACTTATGAATAATTATAACCATGGACTTCAATATGAAAGTAACATTGAACAGAACAGATAGGTGCAATAAAAAGGGTATTTATGTTAAATCAATATATAGGCTAAAACTGTGTACCTAATGGCAACATGAGAAATTAATCAATTAATTATATATATATATATACACACACACACACACCTCAAAATTTTTCCCCAGAGCTAGCTATAGCTAATATATATATTATATATATATATATATATATATATATATATATATTTTTATAATAAGAATATCACTATTATAATAAAATTTTTTTTTTTTTTTTTTTAATTAAAACAAAAAAAAACATGCAGTTTATTTTAACTAGACAAAAGATTGGTTGTCATAAAATCATTATTGGTGTCAATAAAACCTATATAATTGAACAGCTCGATTGTGGTCTCAGCCTTGATAACGTGCACGTAAGTTATAGCCGTGATGCACAAGCTGCACGATTAAGTCGTTTATCGAAATTTAAAGCTGCAATTTCAACGTGTTAAAGCATCCAGATTTGTAGCCATGTTAATAACGTTTGTAAGAAACCAAACCATTTGTAAATCTGTCAAGATTTCAGCGAGATAAGAGTATTTATGTTCGTACAGATCACTCATTTTACATCAGGTTCCACAGAGCCCAACAGAAAACTTGCCCGTGACAAGATGGCCGCCGGTGATGACGATGGTAACTCCGCCGTAAGACATCTAGTCTTTATTATGTATATCTATGGTTTCGCTCATATATTCATCACAATAAGGAAGAAAAGACTAGAGCAACTTGGTGCAGTGTGTAAATTTCAGCGGCATCCAGTGGTGAGGTTGCAAATTGCATCCGCCCATTGCTCACCCCTCCCTTTCAAAGCACATAGAGAAGCTATGGTGGCCAACACAGGACAAAGATCTTGTTGTCTGAGAGAACAGAGAGTGGCTAGCGCTCTGTAGAGCAGTTTGTCCGTTTAGGGCTACCGTAGAAAGATGGCGACTTCACCGTAAGGGGACCCGCGGTGTATTGAGATAGAAATGCTCATTCTAAGGTAATAAAAACAGAACGGTTCATTATGTTAGGTCTTTATACACCACTGAAAACATAGTTATGTTTATTATATTATATTTCTGTCAATAGATCCTCATAAACACTACACACTGCACCTTTAATGTTGACTTTTTACAGTAGATCATAAACAACACACACTCTAACATCGTCCCAATTAGCCTATTTACACACTATTCTATGCGATTGTGTAGTATAAATAGTGCAAGTTGTGTTCACACTGGAAATGTTTAAAAAACTATAACAAAAGTGACCTTTAAATACCCAGATAATGCCTTTAATTAAGCAAATAAATGAGGTGTGGAATGTTGGATCCTACATGCACTCAACTGTCACAGCTTTAATTATGTAAAAAGGGGGATGGGGTTCATAATCCAATGTTGAATCAATGACACAAGAACCTTTTACAATGTGTACACTACACAATTGAGTATACAGTACAATTGAGTATACAGTACATAAAGCGTCATTTGGAAGAACTCACAGTGAAGATTCGTAGCGCGCTGCAGTGGAGCTCTGGGAAGGGCTGCGTGCTTATGTTCCGTATCATCGCCATCGGCTGAGAGCTCAGACAGTTAAACCACAACTCAGTCAACAGTAACAGGTCATCCGTCTGCTGCTCCACCTACACAAACCACAAATATTTCAGACCAAAATGCTTTGCAGGAACATTTGAACACAAATCCTGCTCCTACGAGGAAACACACCCACACACACTTACAGGTAACGTGAGCAGCTGTGCCAGAGCCTCCAAACATCTGACTCGGAGTTCATTGGCTCCTTCGAAGGCCACTTTACTGATTCTCTTCAACACCGACGTGAACTTCTCACCTGTGATGGACAACGGAGTACGTCAAAAACAAAGTCAAGCGTCACTGTTACTAGCAGGGCTGGTTATCAATGCAGATTCTGATTCGCAAGCTTTCAATTTGATTCATTTACATTTATGCATTTGATTCATTATGCATTTAGCAGACACTTTAATCCAAAGCTACTCAAGTCCATTCTGATTGGGTTTAATTTAGTTCTAAAGAGTTTATATGTCCCTTTCACTTACATATGAAAGCATTTTCTCTTAGATAACACTAAATCATACAGACAATCTTTTAAATTGTTAAATTAAAAAATGGCTTGTAACAAGGCCCAAACTTTACAGTTCAATTTCCATTTGTTTAACAGATAAATAAAACAACCCAAAACTGCTTTATGTTATAGCAAAAAAAAAAAAATGTTTCGTATAAAAGTCATTAGAAATTATTAAAATATTGTACAATTATAAACTCCAGTTATAAACTCCCATGAAAGAATATAGAAAGTTTGCATCTATAACAAGTCTTTTTGAATGATTCAATAAAAGGACCAGCTCATAAGAGTCGTGTGTTTTTTATATGATGCTGTATATTTTTAGCTGCGTCCCATTTCACATCCTTCCAAGGCCGACTGTTAACATTGGGCAATTTCACTCTGGTTCCGTCCCGCTGGCCTGTGGTGTCCCCCAGGGCTCTGTTCTGGCTCCCGTTCTGTTTTCTATTTATATTCTTCCACTTGGATCTTTCTTTCGAAAGTATGGTATTAGTTACCATTGTTATGCAGACGACACACACAAATATATCTCCCTATAAAACATGCAAATAATTTAGACACTGTGACAGCTTGCCTTGATGACATTAAAGCATGGATGTCTTTAAACTTTTTAAGTCTTAATGAGAGCAAAACGGAGGTTGTGGTGTTTGCCTCCTCTGTTGACAAAAACATTTCAAAATTAAATCTGAGTGTGCTGGCGCCCTTTGTTAAACCATACGTGAAAAATGTGGGTGTTATACTTGACAGCGCCTTAAAGCTTGATAGTCAGGTAAATCAAGTTTTTATCAATTGCGTGTTCTGGTTAAAACAAAGTCGGTTCTCTCTTTTAAAGCTACACTGTGTAACTTTTTTAGTTTATTCTTAGCTAAAATCACTTAGTTCTTTTTTTAAAAAAAATATGTGCTCATTAATGTATATTTACTTCTTTCAAGTAATAATGTATTCTCGTAATTTTATAATATACCATTGAAAACACATACGTGTTAGGGGTTCGGATGGCGGTCGCCATGTTGCTCCTCCATCTTGAAAGTACATTTGCCAAAGAGGGACATACCCGTAAATTCGCATTTCGCGTTTTTACACTCGATGGCACTGTGTCGAATGTGAAGAGGAGGATTGCTTGAGGCTGCTATATGATGATGGAGGATCACTCTTAAGCCCCTTTCACACTGCACGTCGGACCCGCAATATTCCCTGTGAAATCGTGTCCGCAAGGACCCCCAGAGCGATTCTATTGGCTGAAAGAAATTTTAATAGGTAATCTGTTCAGAGCCTGATTACAATTCTTACACAATCGCGTTTTGATTTTTACTGTTTAAATTGTGTTAAAATAGTCTTTAATGTCTTACAAAGCATATGTTTTATATATTAGTAGTATATAACTGAAGCTATAAGTGCTTATATAAGTATATAATTCAGAACATGTTTTTGCTCCCATTATAGCAATCAATTAAATATTTCAAATTAATGTTTTGCGTGTGTACTTAGTGTGGCAATGAATTCATAGTTTATTAGTTTATTATTTAGTTATTTTTAAACAATTGATTGTCCAGAACCATGTATAACAACTTTTGATCAGGCATTTAAAACCGCTACCAGCGGACACGATTTCACAGGGGGACAGGATTTGTCATGACACCGGGTCGCCTTCTGTGTGAAAGCAACCACGTCCCGGAATTGATTACCGAATTCGACCCGGGTCGGGGACCTAGTAACATTGCGGGATATGTATCAGAGTCGCCAAGGAAGTGGAAAAGAGAATTAAGACGGCAACGCAACGGGCAAATCAACAAGACAAAAGTAAATAATGGAGTGGCCTTTCCAAGATGGAAAGAGCTCATGAGGAGCAACGATTTTAAAAAGAACGCCGCCGACGTTGCCTGCTTTCTTCTCGACAGGTAATATTAATTCAGCCTATTTGTGTATATTGGAAGTTTTATTGTTGCTTGGCTAATTATATCATGGTGTGCTGAGCATAACACTAGAACGACGTCTAGGATAGTTTTCCTCGCGTCAATGATGAAAAAGTATTGTTTACCTTATAACATAAATCCATGTTCTATGACGGATAAAATGAGATTAATATTTTAATTGCATTATAATTTGTTTGCCTTACGCTAGTGATGTCGTACAATATACAGAATAATGATAGCACTGATAAAAGTTACTTTACTAAGAAGCTTGCATTCGTCTGGGAACCTGATAGCTGATGTTAGCAATGAAATGGCAAAAAAATTACGAAAACGTAAAACTATTATTCATTTTACATAGATTAATTTGATCATAGATCATTTGGCAAATTAAATAACTGCAAATTATAATAGTTTTCAAAAGTAACCTCATCACCTGAAGCAACACTCACCGAAGAGGTCGAACTGGAAGCCATGACTAAATCGGCCACCGTAGGAGTTGAAACGAAATCGAAATTGAGAGGAACAGAAACTATTATTCACTGGATGGTCATATACCTTTACACCACTAGATGGGGGAAAATATCACACAGTGTAGCTTTAATATCTTTGAAAGAGTTATCCATGCTTTTATCACCACTAGACTAGACTATTGCAATTCCCTATATCTGCGGATTGGACAGGCTTCCTTGAACCGCCTTCAAATAGTTCAAAATGCGGCTGCTAAAGTTTTAACGGGAGCTCGCAAATGTAAACATATTACCCCCATCCTACCCTCCCTCCACTGGTTGCCTGTGCGCCATACAATTGATTTGTTATTGGTTTTGAAATCATTACATGGATTAGCACCACAATACGTTACAGGTCTGATTGAACACCACCCAGGGAGAGCCCTTAGGTCTGCAAATCAGAGGCTCTTAGGAGTCCCTAAAACTAGATTAAAGTCTAGGGGCGACCGGGCCTTCTCTGTAGCCGCTCCTAGACTGTGGAACACCCTGCCTATTTTTTCATGTTTTTTATTATTATTCTATGTTTAATGTTTTTCGTGTACAGCACATTGGTCAACGGCAGTTGTTTTTAATAGTGCTATATAAAGAAATTGAAAATGAAAATTGAAAATTGACTGCGTCACTGCGGCACAATGAAAGATGTCCCTATTCGAAGGCTTCTTCAAAAGCAGACTCAAAATGCATTCCTTGTTTTCTGGGCAATAAATGATACAACAGATGGGCCTTCGCTGCGTAGCTTACCCCAGAATTAATCGCGCACCAGTGAATTGTGACACAGGCATTGTGTGTTGTTACTGTACTGAACTAAAAGCAGATCTGAAACATAACCATGACGCACTTTGAATGGCTTATTCTGTGGATACGTTCGCTAACACACAGTTACCTGTTTTATGCAGGACCTGTTTACCCTCCACGGTACCGCCGAGCACTCCAAGTGTGTCCAGGGCAACGGGAGTCAGTGTGGGGTCAAGGTTCATCGCCATGGAGAAGACTACCTCAAGGAATACTGGGTACTTCTCACAGACCTGCTGAGGGCTATCCATGATCGCCAGATTGCCAAAAAACTTCACCAGCCCTAAAACAAAAAACAATAATAAAACATGTAAATATTCTTCTTTTTCTTATGTTTTATTATTATCATTATTATTTATATAGTAATCACTGAAAAACTAACTTAAATATAAATTGATTATATTAGTGCTGTCAAAATAGATGAATCACATATACATATTATATATATATATATATATATATATATATATATATATATATATATATATATATATATATATATATATATATATATATATATATATATATATATATATATATATATATATATATATAATATCAGTCATAACATTATGACCTAAAAGTGTTGGTCCCCCTTTTGCTGCCAACATTATTATTTTTTGCATTTATATTTAACAATTGCCATGATTACTAGATGAGGATCTGAAAAACCATGATAATATTAATAACAGCAAAAACACAAACAATATTAATAACTAAATAACATTTTAAGCAATTTGAATATAAACGATTTATACTGATCAACTTCTATGAAATTTCCAATGATTGCTGTATAAGGGTTTATAAATAAATAATAATGTTTTTAGCAATCTGAATATAAATAATCATGACTTTTCAATGGCTTAAGATTTATAGACCTGGGAATCAAATTAAAACTCCCTGATTATTCCAGGTTGTTCACGGCTGTCTAAATCAGGGAAAAACATTCTCACTCCCTCACACACGCACACACACACATACACACACACACACACACACGTGCACGCGCACACGCGCACACACGCACACACGCGCACACGCGCGCGCGCGCACGCACACACGCACACACGCACACACGCACACACAGACACCTGGAAGGTAAAGGCTTGAGAAGGCGTCGGATTCCGCAGCGATTATCATGTTGGAGATTTTATCCATGATGCCTTGCTGTGCCAGATACTGACGGCCATGTTGACTCTGAGCCAGATTAGTCACCATCTCTATAGCAGTTACTCTGGAAAGAGAAGAGCGATAGTTCATCTCTGCGGGCATAAATGTGTCTTATATTGTATTGCGTATGTGTGTGTGAGATCATTACCTGACCAAAACATCATCTCCAGTCAGTTCCTCCAGCAGCTGTGAGATTAAACTGCTGTTGGCGCAGTAACCCAGAGACACTGGAGACACTGTGGACACTTCCACGATCAACTGGACACACATACACACAATTAAAGGGATAGTTCACCCTAAAATAAAAATCTGTCATCATTCACTCTCCCTCAACGTGTTCAAAACCTGATTAAGTTTCTTTCTTCTGCTGAACACAAAAGAAGATATCGTAAAGAATGTCGGTAACCAGACAGTCCCTGTTGACTTCCACAAGGTTTTTTTTCCTACTATGAAAGTCAATGAAGACCATCAACTGTCTGGTTACCGACATTCTTTAAAATATCTTCTTTTGTGTTAAGCAGAAGAAAGAAATCCATGTAGGTTTGGAACAAGTTGAGGGAGAGTAAATGATGACAGAATATTCATTTTCGGAGGAGATATTCCTTTGAGCTCAAATCTCTCATAAAGTTCACTCCTTCATCTGTCGATTATCACGCACCTCATAAACTCTGTATCTGATGATGTCACTGGTGAGCATCACATCCTTGAGCTTGTTCAGCAAATCAGAGCGGAACAAAGCATCCAGCCCCGCCTTCGTGTTGCTGAGTTTACTAAGGGCAGCTATCGCCTGACAAAAACAACACAAATAAAGAGACAAAAACCCACTTATACATAAATCATGCGAGAAAAATTGTGTTTTGACTGCTTTCTTTTTGCAGTTGAGATGCTGCATTGCAGTGTGGGTCTCTGTACCTCTTTGGCCACAGCTATGCGCTCAACGCTGATGCACTGAATCACATCACACAGGATTTCTGTGCTGTTCAGCATCTGGGTCACTCCATCAGCGTGGCCAGCCACACGGCCGATCTGTGGACACAGACACACAACGGATGGATGAATGACATCAAAGAGTAAACTTGTATAGAGGGCAACAGTAAAAATCCCATTCATTACTCCACAGGAGAATCGATTCTGAATAATAACTTAAGACAGTTAAAGACAGGCTGTGAGCTATGAGGTTGTTAATCAAAAGTTTATGCCTTTATCGAAGACATCAGCCTGCATTTTGTCAACTTATTTTTTTTAAATAATAGTGTTTAACAGCAGAATTCCTGGTGAAAAATTACATAACCCGTGATTTTGCAATATTAATGGAAATAAAAAAGGCAGCAGCTATTTGCACTAAGTGTAAATACAAATTTTTTTAGCGATAGATAATATTTACACTAAGTGCAAATAGCTGTAGATTCTATTTACTAAGTGAAAATAGTGATATATCCTATTTAAACCATATAAAAGTAGCAGTTCTTTGCCATATAAATAGTAATTACATGTAATGTATCATCCTACAGATACATACTATTTGCACCTCAGTATTGTTGTACATTAACAGGATGCAATAATAACAGTGTAAATTATTATTTTTATGTAAATTATTAAATGGAATGCCGCCTTAAAAGGACAATAAAAGCCCTCTTTACAGCTTATATACACCCAATAAATGCATTTATTATTATTTTATTTTATTATTATTTATATTATTTATTATAACACTCTGTTTGGCCCTTTATTTCCACATTTAGACCATTTTCTTAATTTTTATTATAAATAAATGCCTTTCTAATGTGATTTGTGATGAGAAAAGAGAGAAGAGCAAGCTCTGTAAAAGGCGGATTCGAAACCGTGTTGATCGCGACAAAACAGTGATCTATTAGCCATACGCTTTACTGATTAAGCCACTGAGGATGTTGAATTATGGGCGTTTAAAAAAAAATCTTGTTTGGCACAGCCGGGCATTGTTAGGCGGAGCTAGTGCGAATAGCACTTGCCAACAAGGCACGCTATTTGCACTTGGTGTGAATAGACACTCCAAATAAAAATACCTATAGGGAAACAATATTTTAACAATAATCGATGCTATTTGCTGTCATTGAAGCCCGCGTCATTTCAGCTTAGCTTTAAAACATTTGTGTCTAACGGCAGAATTCATGGTGAAAAACTACATTACCCATGATGCTGTACAGTACAAGTAATCTAATATGTAACTGAATTACTTTTCCCTTGACAAAATAAAGTAAGGGATTACTCTTAATTTTCTGTCATTTAATTAGTTACTTCTGATGTAATCGCACTAAATACTTTAAAGAATATAAAACAATAGTGGATTTAGCATGTTAAAATGTATGTTTTTAATGTCCCCTTCTCCCTTTACACACTTTGGACAGTTTAAGAATAATTTATGCAGTTTTGTATTATTTATTTGAAAGAATCAAAAGTGCAGTTTTGTGTTTATCCTTTCGACTGGTCGACGTTTATGTGGGTTTTAGAAAGTAATTAACAATAAGTAATCCATTACTTTTTAGAGTAATTAGTAGGCTACATTCATCACACTGTTGTAGACGTAATTAGTAGCTAGTTATTAATTAATTTTTAGAGCAACTTACCCAACACTGCTTGTACCTTTGCATTTCTGTGTGATTTTCAAATCATTTTTTGCTTCATAACAAAGTTTGTAATTAACCTCGCAGCTGGTAAGGTTGGTTCATGATTTAGTAAGACTTAAAAATACCTGTGAGAAAAATGAATGTGAAAGGCAGCTGAAGAACTATTGCACTCCAGTGCCACTGACCTGTGTGAGGGTGAGCACTTTGACCGAGTCGTCCGGATGGTTCAGTCCACTCTGGAGCGCCGTCTTATAGTTCTGAACCAGCTGGACGGGTTCTAACGCCTGCAGAACACGACTCAGGATTTCCACACACACCTCAATCTGCTCTCTGCACCCAAAACAGTCCAAATTTAGTTCTACATGATCCTTTCCCTTTTGAAAAGTTAACATTTAAAAGAATACTCTTGAACCTCAATATAAACAAAAGGAAATGTATAATGCGAATGTTCAGACTCATATTAAAGCTTTTATTTCAGAAGAGCAAGAAAATCATGTTTCCATGTCATGATATAAAATTAAACAAACAAAAAAAGGTTCGAGTTATCACATTGTTAAGTTTGTTAAGTAGTTGAATTTGAGTAATAATACATGGATTATAGGTCCATTTTATTTATTTATTCAACACATATAACGTTAGATCTAGAATAATTGTAGTTTTGTGGCATTTAAAAATAATTAGAAAATATTATTTTAATCCTTAAAGCAGCTGAAGTCTAAATTATTTGCAAAATTATGTTGATTTCGTGATCCATTACTTAATAAAATATATATATTGAGCGAATCAAACAGCTCATATTCGTAACGTTATCAGTGTGCAGTCTGTAACTTAGTATGTACTGTGCCTGTTGACTCAGCACTATCAATACTCACTTGTCATTTGTGTTTAAAAGCGCGAATATGATCTCCAGTCGAGCTCCAGACACCGCCTGCCTTAAACCGCTCACGGGCGTCGATAAAACGGCCGTCCGGAGGGTCTTGAGCTCCTCGATAGGGTCTTCTGATGCACAGATTTCATTCAGCAGACTCTGTATAGGCGCCGCCATCTTGCTCCAATGTTTGCGTCACATGACCAGGGGGCGGGAAACATGATCCTGAGCTCATTTGCACAACGATAATATAATATAATATAATATAATATAATATAATATAATATAATATAATATAATATAATATAATATAATATAATATAATATAATATAATATAATATAATATAATATAAAACACATGTTCCCTTCACATTTTTTTTGGTCTATCCAGAGCCATGGCACTGGGTCTGTCTATCTGACGTTGTTGACGACGGATATCAAGACAGCAAAGGAGGTGCAACAATGGACGATTTGTAAGTTCGTAGTTTGACGGGTAAATCAACTCCATGTAAATGTGTGTTTTTTAGTTGTCAGCGTTTATTTTACACATTAAGTTTTGATAAGTTAATGTCATATTTGAGGAGTCACGCGCAAGTTTCCACAGGTGGGCGTTCAGGTAACGTATAAACGCTCTGTATTTTATTATATTCTCTACAAATGTGTTCGTACATCCACACAGCTTTAATTTGTCTTATTTACTGGCCTCTGTAAAGTGTCTGTGCCCTGTTTTCAATATAAACACCATCTCCAGCAAGTAAATTATGTATTTGATTTGTGAGGAGAGACTCTGCACGTGCCTCTACTGGCCGCTAGATGACGCCATCGGGGTTTGTTTTCTGCCATTTATTTTCATTAATTGATCATTATTTGAGTCTAATTAACGGCGGGTTTACTCTCTCTGTGTCAGCAAATGTATCTTAATGTGATGGTAAGTGGTGGGCCTAATGCCATGTTGCTTTCATATATATATATGTATACTATGATAGCCTACTGATTGGTTTCCATATACCACATTATTGGAACCACACAGTTTTAGTGTTTTGAAGGCTCCAATAAAAGTGTATTTATAGTCGATTAATCCGGTTTCAGATAGCAGATCTCAGAACATCATCATATCTGGCTGGTGTTTGGGACTGGAGTGTGTGTGTGTGTGTGTGTGTGTGTGTGTGTGTGTGTGTGTGTGTGTGTGTGTGTGTGTGTGTGTGTGTTTCTTTTTGGCAGTGTGCATTTGTGGGTCTCTTCATATCAGTGTTTGTGGACTCTGAATGTGTGCGGTGCATGCTGACCTATTGCTGGCTATTGAGCAGTAATCCCTGTTAGGCGGTGGGAATGTAGGTGGAGTGCCAGTGGATAACTTCAGGATTATTCCACATTGGCAACTCCATTTAATGCCAGCCGTGCAAGTGCCCATCCGAGAAATGTGTTAAGATGCCCATATATACACATACACTGCCGTTCAAAAGTTTTGTGGTCTGTGGTCGTGTGGTCAAAAGTTTTGTGAGCTCAAATGTTTTTGAAAGAAGTCTGCTCACCAGGCCGCATTTATTTGATAAAAAATACAGTAAAAAGTTACATTTTTGTCCAATTTAAAATAACTGCTTTCTATGTGAATAAAATGTAATTTATTCCTGTGATCAAAGCTGAATTTACTTCTGAATCCGTATAATTACTTCAGTCTTCAGTGTCGCATGATCCTTCAGAAATCATTGTAATATGAGGATTTGCTGCTCAAGAAACATTTCTGAAACAGTTGTGCTGCTTTTATCGTTGACAAAATATTTTTGTGAAAACCATGATAAATTGTTTTAGGATTCTTTGATGAATGGAAAGTTGAAAAGAACAGCATTAATTTGGATGTCTTTTATCTTGCCTAATAAAAAATATTAATTGATTTATTAAATAGATAGATAGACAGATAGATGGATGCTAGGTGTTGTAGGTGTTTGTCAGGGTGTTATATGAGTTTTTAGCACATTTCTTTGTGGTTTCTAAATTATTATGAGTAGTTGCTATAGGTGATTCCTTACTGACCAAAAGATTGACCTTCGAGTGCTGTAGCAGCAGAGAGGCTTGCCGTGTGTCCATACAAGCTGTATTTGTGCGTCTGCATTTGACCTCCTGACTGAGCAGTAATTATGGGTGGGATACTCCTGTTTACACACGCGGATCAAACCATCTCAACCGTGTTTGTGGAAGAGACTTAAATCAATGGTCTTACTGATGAACTTCACTCTCAGCCTTTACAAAGAGTCTGTATGTCCACCATCAAAGCGGAATACGTCTTTTCCTGTCCTCATGCATTCTTGTAGCATATAGAAATCCTTTTTTTCTTTCGACGCCTGCGTGTTAACTTCAGCTGCTTGTCTGTGACTTCACTATCACACAGGAGAAAGTACTCATACAAACCCATATAAACACACAAACACTTTCAGAACACACACACACACACATACACACACACACACACACACACACACACACACACACACATAGTTCTGCCTAAATAGACCTTCACTTCTGAGAGTGTTTCAGAGCAGGTCATCAATAGCCTCCCTGTTCCTCTGAGGTAAAATGAGATCCTACACACACAGATACACACCAGTTTAACCTCAATCCGAGAGCAAAAATAAAACGGCAAAGAGACCCACCTTCTTTTCTGAAAGACATTACAGTCCCAGTGCCACACACACACACACACACACACACACACACACACACACACACACACACACACACACACACACACACACACACACACACACATATATTATGGTAATAGAATAAAAAAAGTTGGCATTGTTAACGTCTCATTTCTTTTGGATTACAGCTGTAGCGCCATTTCAGCGTACGGGCATACTATCATTACCATAATGACTCGATCAGGGCATTCGTTGATTCGTTTGAACAGTTTTGGATAGTTTTTGGATTTCACTAAACACACACTAAGTTCTTTAAACTTTAAAATAAACCATAGAGTAGGCTAAATAGATGACTTGATGGTATTACATTTAATCCAAATGTCAGCTTTGTCTCAGACGTTTGTCCTAAAATAAGGTTAAAAAGTGTGGGGTTAAGAAAATATATATTTATTCATTTTTATTCAGCAAGGATGCATTAAATTGATCAAAAGTGACAAAAATCCACAAAAATATTAAACTGTATTAAACATTTATAATAATCATAAATGTTTCTTGAGCAGCAAACCCTCATATCAGAATGATTTCTGAGGGACCATGTGATACTGAAAATTGGAGTAATGATGCTGAAAATTCAGCTTTCATCTCAGGAATAAATTTAATTTGAACATATAGTCAAACAGAAAATAGCTATTTTGATCTTTGATAATTTTTCATAATACTACTGTTTTTACTGTATTTTTGAGTAGAAAAGAAAAGGTCTTATATCAAACCCAAACTTTAGTGTAAATAGATTAATTACTGTCATATGGTAAGTGTGTTGAGCTACAAAAAAGCTAAACAAAATATGGATGTGAGGTTAAATGTTTGAGTTCATTTTGACTTTTGATTGTAGATGTTGGTACCATGGCGAGTTGAGATCTAAAAGAGTCTTTGTGCCCCGTTTGATCTCATTATGGTAATGGAGAAAGAATTGAGACATTAAAGAGTTCTCACTTGTGAAGTTTCTTTCGTATGGGATGTCCTGACATGTTGAAGTGCTCTTAGAGCCTATACACCAGCTTCTCATCTTCCATTTCCTCTCTGTGGAGTCATAGTCGCTCGTTGTGAACCTCTACACAGCACTTGTGTGTTTGTCGGTCTCTTTTGGGTGGACTCATTTCTTGCTCTGGGACGGGCAGTTATTTTGGGCTCACAGACTGAGGCGCACTGTGTCACTGCTCAATCTGTATTTACGCTTCTCCGATTGGCCGGTTTTATTTGTGTTTCTCTCACTGGTCAGCTTTATTTGTCGACGTTTGACCGGCTGTGTTTTTGTGTTGGTTTGGCATGTTGTGTGAGTTTGATTTGTGTTTCCTGCCGTACGGCGAAGAGAAAAAGAGTCTGCCTATTTGGTTTACAAAGCAATTATTTTTCAGTCCTAAATGAGTTTAGATTCATGAATGTTTATTTGTTCATTCAGATTGATCAAGCACTTGTTGCTGCATGTTTTGGGCCGGGCAGATCAGACAAAGGACATTCAAATACGGATTAAAAACATGAATTTGAGCTCTAAATTAAATCTTCAATGCGTAAAGAAAAATATTCACTTCTGTCATTATTTACTTACTGTAGTGATGTTATTTCTTTTGTGGAATGTAAAATGAGTTAGCTAGAAGAATGACCAGGCTGCTATCTTTCAAGCTCCAAAATTACCATATATAATTGCTTTTTAGCATTTGGGTTTGGATATGAAAGAGGGTTATTTTGTGTATTTTTGCTTTAGAGTTTTTTAGGAAAGCTACAATTTTAAGGAGCAAAATAAAGTGGTAGTCAGATGAACAAACAGAGGTGTGCATTTAATTTAGGGTGTGTTAGTTCGGTTCTCTTGGTTCTTTTGGTCTTGGCCAAAAAATAAATGATACATTTAGGGTTTGTTCACACTTGGCATGTTTGGTTGGATTAAAACAAACCCTTGTGTGATTGCTCTGCTAGTGCGGTTTATTTGGATCAATGGTGCGCACCAATCAAGCAAATCAAGACCGCTGGAAAGATGGGTCTCAGTCCACTTCCAAGTGAACTCTGGTGCCGTTCCAGTGAAATATGAATGCAACACAAATCAAACCAAAAACAGGATATGATGTCACAAGATGCAACCCTAAAAAGGACAGAATGTTCAAGCTTACGCTTTTTCTCGTCATGGTCTTGGGCTGAATCCGAAATCGCCCTCCATTTCCCTTAAATAGGGCACTGTTTACTATTTGCTAGGCGTTTAGCAAATAGGGCACTATTTGAGGGCACAGCCATTTATAGTGGTGTCTGAAACCATAGTAGACTCAATCATTCCCACATTGCACCGCAATTACGGTTGCTGTCTAACAACTCTCTGTTGGCTTATGAGCTTGAAAAAACAAACTCTAGTCAGGCCGATCACATTGAGTATATAGTCGATGGGTGGTCTTAACATAATGACGGCAGAGTTGCGACGGTTCTGCGAATCCACGTACTACTTGAAAACAAAGAAGCTGACGAACAGTGGTCTTTCGAATCCACTTTGGTCGTGACTCTGAAAGACTTGGAGTTAAGCTTTTCTTTGAGAAAAGATCAAAGAACGGCAAAAAAAGAAAAATGTGTTCGTTGTTTTGGCGACCGGATACAGCAAAATTAACTCCGTTTCACCTTCTTCATTGCTCTGATTGTTTGTAGCGCTCTCCTATTGCTTGCAGTTTGAAAGACAACCGTTTATCCCCTCGGATTGAGGCCTGCCAACAGTGTGTTCCCAGACCCAATATATTGATGTGGGTCTGGCTTGTCAGGTTAGCTCAACCGACTTTAAAGTATAACATTAAATTTCGGTACCAACTTGGTATCGCGGTCTGTACTTTTGACAACACTACTGTAGGCAACTGTAGGCTACACACATACAATAAGCACATTTATCCCAGAACACAGCATTGATTTAGATGTCTCGGTAAGTTTTGTCACGAAATGTACGAAATAAAAGCCGACCAATCAGGTTATAAAAGCATCCATATGCCTTTAGGCTCTGTCCGGACCAAATGAACCAAGTGCACCAAACTGCAAGTATGAACACACTGGTTCGCTTTGTGTTTAAACTTTTGATCAGTTTTATCACCACGATATAACAAGAAAACACTCTTAATGTTACTCAGAGAACTTACCGAACATCTGAAACAATGCTTTGTGCTGATTGTGCAAATATTCATGCATACAAACTGAGGTATTTCTATCAGCTACGAAAATGAGTAAAGGAGTCAAAGTAGTGGCAGGAATTCCTCCAATGCACACAATCAAACATCTGCTGCAAGAAGTTGTGTTTCCGACTCCTGTACCGAACTGTCATGGGTAACATTGCAACTCGAGACGAGAAGAAAAAAAAAACAGGTGTGTTAGCATTCTGTTCTTATAGGGTCATGTCTTGTGACATCACTTTCTATTTTTGTCTTTGGTCCATGTCGCATTCATATTTCAGTCGAACTGCACCAGTTTGTTTAGAAGTGGGCTGAGAACCACCTTTTCAGGGGTCTCGGTCCATTGTTTGGCTAGCCTTGAAATCTAGACGCACCCTAGCGGTAGCAAATCTAATCTGCCGCGAGTTTCGTCTTGCAACTCTCAATACACTTCTGAGCTGTAAAAACCAAACTCTGGTTGGGCCAATCACATCTTGTATAGAGTCGGTGGGCGGGTGGGCTGGCGAACGGCGGTCTTTCCAATCAGCTTTGACCGTGACTCTGGAAGACTTGGAGTTAAGCTTTTCTCTGAGAAAAGAACAAAGAACGGCACTGAAGTCATTCTTAAAAAGGGAAGATGTGTTCAGAGTTTTGCTGACCGGATACGGCGAATGTTTAATCTGTCAACTAGCTCCGCTTCACCTTCATTGCTCTGGTTTGTTGAAGCGCTATCCTATCGCGTGCAGAGGGAGTTTGAAAGACAACCGTTTATCCGCCCCTCGGATTGAGCTGTCTATGGTGAGTTTCCAGACCAAACACCTTGATCTGGGTCTGGCTTGTCAGGCTATTGTTTGGCACCAGTGGTTGGACGGCATTATTCACACTTATTCAAATGAACTGCACTAATAGAGCAATCCACACCAGAGCTTGTTTTAATTTAACCAAACCTGCCAATGCTGTGTGAAATCAACTGAAAGAAAGTGTCTTAGAAGCAGCCTTAAAATGCTAAAGACCAAGGTACCACAGTACAGTTTGATGATTACCATATTCAAATGCCATGTTATTTAAAGGTGTCATGCACTGGCTTTTTTATTTGTTTATACTGTTGTCTGAGGTCAACTTATGACGTTCGCATGGTTTTTACATTCATACGCATCATAATGAATAAGTAATAGACTATTTTCTACACTGGTTTTGAGGGTCTCTCCAAAACGCTGGGTTTTGATGGTTTTGTGCCGCACTGGAGACTTAGAAGTAAACACACGGCTAGGATTGGATAAGATTTGCATATTTAATGAGCTTCAGCTCCCTTCACATGGGGAAGGGATTGTTTTGAAACAGCTGGAATAATTCTCTGACGGGGCTCAGTCTCAAAACGTATTAATCAAACAAACAAAATGATTTATCTCTCATCCACCTGTGATTTTTAAAATGTATTATTATTACGTTACCCGCCCATTCAGTGGATATAAGTGCGAACCATTCACACAAACACACACGCGCGCACTATTTATAGCCCCATGACGTTGGGCTTTGCGAGCCCTGAAAGTCTGAACCCCGAATCGCAATGAACCAACAAATAAGGCTTCTCCAGCCTGTGACAGCGTGCTGGTATGCTATGTCTATAAAAGCTTTTCTTTTACTAACAAGAAAGTTTTCAGCTCTAAAACTTAAAGGATATTCTCATATTACCATGACCTTTTATATATCAAAGGCTCAAGGAAAAGTTGATTTCTCAATTCATCACCCCTTTAATTTATCTCAGATAGATAAATACTAATAAAAAGTATGTGAAGTAGAAAGGAAATATAAATGATGCATCAGTACTTTTATGAATACAATTAAGTGGCTCAAATTAATCAGTGAATCTATTTTTAACCATTTCTTAAAAATGGACCAATTCACTAGAATGAGACTTCTATTTGAGATAGCACAATATGTTTTTATGACTAAAAAGCTAAGTAAATGATGTACAAATACCTTGAACATCACTGAACTAACAATACTGATTTACTCAAATCACACGTTTTATGTTTCTGAAAAAGGGAAATATTGATGTCACTGTGTGAATGTGGGTCAGCATATGACCAGATATTAGATATTGAGGACAAATAAACATGCACATTTCATAGCACTTCACATTTTAGAAATATTTCCCATTAATCAGTAGTCTCAATTTTGGGAGGAAAACACACACACACACACACACACACACACACACACACACACACACACACACACACACACACACACACACACACACACACACACACACACACACACACACAATTATGTAAGTGAGCACAGTGGCACTTTTCTCTGCAGATGAGTTTCCTGTCGGTAAACCACACACACACATATGAAGTAAGGAGTGTTAAGGATAAGAAACACACTCAGTTTTTCATGTGTGTTCAGTCACAGAGAGGAATGGCTAGATCTCACTTTAGATCCACATGAAAAGCTTCATTCTCCGAGTTTAATGAAAAGAGCAATTCTGTATGCCATGAATTAGAAATCAGCCTTAAAATGCTGCCGACCAACATACCATAGTACAGTTTGATTACCATATTCATATACTATGTTATTTAATTTGTATTATAAGGTACTTCAGTAAATACCACATTATTATCATGGTGCTTTGTGCAGAATAAATGTAAATCACTTAAATGGTACTCTGTTAGTTACTTCAAAGAGTAATCTGGTAATACCATGGTACTTTGATATAGACTTTACCATAATTCTGAACAATTACAATGGCACCTTGTCCTAAAAAACATGGTATTTAAATTATACTGTAGAAGAAGAATATTATGGTACTACCTATCAAGGTAGAGTCCAAAGACATGGTATTACTACATCCAATAAGCTCTGGTAATGCAAGGTTATCTCTCTCTCTCTCTCTCTCTCTCTCTCTCTCTCTCTCTCTCTCTCTCTCTCTCTCTCTCTCTCTCTCTCTCTGGCTGTAGTCTGTCATTAGGGTTTTAGGGGGAAGCGTGTGGTTGTTTCCGTAGCGATGGTCATCTGGAGGCGGGAGCGAGCGGTCAGTAATATAGCAGGAGTACAGAGGAGACATGCATATATATAAACATAATTGCTACATACGCACCCAGCAAAATATACTTCTCACAGCCTACAATTACGCCTCCCTCCCTCCTTCTATTCAGCTCCATTTCTCTCTCAGAGCAGCTGCCAGCGCGTAACAGGAGGGATATTTTCGAGGTTTGATTTAATTTATGAAAGCTGATCCAGTCTTTGTGGATTTGTGGGAGGACTAGTTCATTTTGCGGAGTTTATTTTTCCTAGTAACACCTGACACGGTTCGGCCCAAAGACCACAGATAAAAATACAGTAATGCACTAACAAAAAAATACCACAAAGCAGCACCATACTGTTATACCATGGCTTTTTGAGCTTGATCCATCTTAATATTATGTTTTTTTAATGTACCATGGTAATATGTTTTTTTGTGATGTTATTGTTAACTAAAACTAGAAACTTTAACATACAAAAATTGGAAATGTGGCTGTGGCAGCTTATTGAAATAACATGAGTTTAAACTGAAGTACTAAAATAAATAAAAGTGAAATAAAAAAGTTTATATAGAAATCTTTAAAAAAAACGAATTAAAATGATAAAAGCACATAGCAAAGTTACCAAAACTAATACTATAATAGTATATAACAGAGAAATAACAAGTTTTGCATCACAGTAATGCAATAAGTATGCCTAGCCTATGTTTATTTACCATGCTAATATATGTTGTGTGTGTGTGTGTGTGTGTGTGTGTGTGTGTGTGTGTGCGTGTGTGTGTGTGTGTGCGTGTGTGTGTGTGTGTGTGCGTGTGTGTGTGTGTGTGCGTGTGTGTGTATGTGTGTGTGTTGGGGGGGGGGGGGGGGAGATCGATGAACACCATGGCAATACTGTAGGTTATTAATCACATCTATAAATATTATTATAATTTTTTTACATTATCCTATTGTAATTCCATTCTCTTTTTTTTAATAGGCTATGTCCCATAATATTATGTTTTTGTTTTTTGTTTTGTTTTGTTCATGTACTATAGTAACAATATGTTTTTATGTAGCATAGGAAAATTTGCTCTTTTTTGCCGTTTTTTACTTGACATTTTGCTTTGGTAAGTCAATGTGCTTTTTTTCATTTTCTGTTTTGTTGAATATCCTGCATTTACTATTTATACCACATTTTACATAATCATGGTACTTTGGAGAACCATGTAAATACCACATATGAATATGGCAATCATTCAGTACCAGAGTATTATAATGCATCTACTATCCCTGCACCAGGGTGCTGCTAAACTAATTGTTTTATAAGGCTGATGAAAAAAAGAGTGTTTAGATGGGGTTTGACAAGGCTAAAAGATTTTTGTGCGCATGTGTTTTCCTATTATTGTGTGATGTCCATATTTACACTGTACTGAACTCACCTTCACCTTCATTTACACCTTTTGGCCAGAAGGGGCAGTAGCACTCACTCTCCCCATTCACGCAGTTTTGCATGTTTGTATTTGATTATTTGTGTTTGTCCTGTGAAAAAAAGGTGTGTAGGTGTGTAAGATTACAGCTGTCATCGTCTTGACTGAGAGTGAATGAATCCTTACAGACATAACACATCCCGTATTTTTTTCACCCTCAGAGCCAGAAGATTTCAGAGATTGTGGAACTGTGGGCAAACTTTGGCAACCACAGAGACATCATTCACCTGACTGAAAAAGAGAGCGAGAGAGACAGAACGTGAGACTGAAGGCTGAAGTATTAGAGAAGAAAGAGAAAAAGAGCAGGACACATGCAGGTATGAAGAGAGACTGCAACAAGATGTTTAGGACAAATTTACATGTGCAGTTATTATATATTTTTCTTGTTATGACTAGTTTTGAAAGTCCCGACTTTGCTGCACTCAGCAATAATTTGGGATTGGCCAACCAAAAAATATAATTCTGTCATTTATTTACCCTCATAGTTTTTTTTATTTACCCTCATACTTTTCTTCATGCTGCTCTATTCCATACAACAAAGGCATATTGTGACAAAAATAGCAAAAATCTGCAATAGAAGTAGTCAATTAAATTTGTATGCTAGGCCTTAAGTCTTCTGAAATCTTCTGATATCTTAATGGGAGGAACAGGGCAAAATGTAAACACTGTTACATCATTCTTGTGTAAAGGAATTAATTAAATGTAAATTACAGCTAATGTTTGATTATGCAGAAGTGCAAATGAGATTTGAGAAATAGAGTGAAGGGTGATTTACATCTGCAGTGAATAATAGCCTAAATATCTTTGAATATATTGTGCACATTTTATTGGAAGGACATGAAGGTGAGTAATGGATGGCAAAATATTAATTTTATGACTGATCTGTAGGGTTTGGTACTCTATGTTTGTGATAAAGAAAGCTTTTTACGTTTTGCATTAATCATATTAGTGGCACTTGGCAGTGAAAGTGAAATAATCTGGTGCACAGATTTAGTCAAAATGCAGTGATTATCTGTTGTTTCGTACCACATCAAAGATGTCTGTAACCAATTAACATCATGCAGCAGTCATTCTGAACACACTAGATAAACTGCAGTATACAGCTCAATATAATTCATTAGAGTTCATGAACGTGTCAATCACATCTCAAACTCTAAAAAACCAAACCCTGTTCACTCACATAACCAAACCATATTCATTCAGAACCATACAACCATAAAACAGATTCTGTCATATTAGTGTCATTTCAAGGAAATTTAATTGTCGCAATAGTCGCCATTTGTGTGGTTCACTAATTAAATAAAATTGTGCCATTTAGTCAGATTTGTTTTCTTCAAATGTTTGGATTATTTGTATTATTTACTTTTATATTCATTTTTTATGTACTTTTTAATTTATTTACTAATTTTACACATTATTTATTCCTTTTTTTAACTTTTTATTATTTGTTATTTATTTTCATTAAAATGGTTAGTTCACCCAATAATGAAGTTTATGTCATTAATGACTCCCCCTAATGTCGTTCCTCACCCGTAAGACCTCCGTTCATCTTCAGAACACAGTTGTCTGGAAACTCACCATTGACAGCTCAATCTGAGGGGCGGGATAAACGGTTGTCTTGATAAACTCCCTCTGCACGCGATAGGATAGCGCTACACCAACCAGAGCAACGAAGGTGAAGCAGGGCTTGTTGATAGATTAAACATTCACCGTATCCGGTCAGCTAAACTCCGAACACATCTTCCCTTCTTAAAAATGACTTCAGTGTCGTTCTTTGTTCTTTTCTCAGAGAAAAGCTTAACTCCAAGTCTTCCAGAGTCGCGGTCAAAGCTGATTGGAAAGAGCGCCGTTCGCCAGTTTCTGTGTTTACTAGAAGCACGAAAACGCAGCTCGGCCGTCGTCATTATGGCCCCGCCCACCGACTCTATACACGATGTGATTGGCCCGGCAAGAGTTTGGCGAATACAGCTCAGAAGGGTATTGAGAGTTGCTTGACGACACTCGCGGGCAGATTAGATTTGCTACCGCTAGGGTGCGTCTAGATTTCTAGGCTAACAAATACTACGACTTTATTCAGCATTGTCTTCTCTTCCATGTTTGTTTTCAGACCTCAAATAAAGATTAAAATGGTTATGAATCCGGGGATTGATTCATGATTCGGATCGCATGTCAAACTGCTGAAAACACGAGACATTTTCGATGCTTCAAGAGATTCTAATTAACCCACTAATGTCACATATGGACAACTTTGATGATGTTTTTATTCCCTTTCTGGCCATGGACAGTCTAGTGTACCCTTGTATACGCTGTCTGACTAAATATAAAATACTTAAACTGTGTTCTGAAGATCAACGGGGGTCTTACGGGTGTGGAACGATATTAGGGTGAGTCATTAATAGTGACGGGTTTTGTGACTGCTGCCTCCCACTGCCACGCAAAGATTTTAGTCCTACTGAAAATAACAACATTTCGTCAACATTGCATGACCGACGGCACTCCAGCCTACTAACTCTTCACAGCGATTAAAAAAAGGCCCACGCCCCCTTATTTAATATTCTCGGAGGAGGGGTTTATGTAAATATTGGGGCTGGTGATCTCAGCAACCCTGGAGGAAAAGACTGTGGTCCCTACCGGTCGTTTGCTGCAGTAGTCCCTAGATTAGACATTTATTTAAAAAGCAAATATCTCCCTTTGCTTTAAACTTTGAGCATTGTAACTTTGCATATGTTGTTTATGCTCAAACGGCAACATTACACACTAGCTAAAGTTAGAAAAGTGAAATCGTGTTTTACCACCCCTTTAAAAGTATGTGTTTATGCATGTGTGAGAAAGTAGATTCTGTTCAGTATGTATCCCTAAAGGTCAGACACTAATCCATCATTATCTTTTATGTGCAACCTGTGTGTGTGTGTGTGTTTGCCTCCTTCACATTCCACTGTGAGAATGACAATCGCTTCTTTTTATGACAAACAACCAAAGGAGGAGTGCCGGCTCTTAAATGTATGTGAGGTCAACTTTCTCTGTCTTTTCACCCCCCACCCAGCTCATTCCTGTCTGTCTCTTTCTCGGCCCATCTCAGTCTGTACTTAAGAGATTTCTGAGGCACAGCTAATGGTTTGCTGTTGCTTTTTACAGACTACAGCAGCCACAATCACACAGCAGTAACTGCACTGGAGACAGCGCAATAATCATGGAATTGTCTGACATACTAACAAGACAGTTAGAATAGAAAAAGAACATGCAGAAGGATACAGAGAGATCAGAGGAAACGGAGATATAGAGAGGTAGAGGAGAGTGGTGTAAGAAGTGAGCATGTGCCCATCAAATCTGCTTACACACACATAAATAACTAGCTTTTTAAATAAGAACATAAAATCTATTGCTTCAAATAAGGATAAATATAAAGGTATAGAACCTTAACTCTAAAATAACATTTCATTTTCAGAATAATATTTTTTATTCACACATCACGTTTGAGCTTCAGTAAGAACCAATGAGGTTCATTCTCGTGTTACGCAGCACGTTTGAGCTTCAGTAAGAACCAATGAGGTTCATTCTCGTGTTACGCAGCACGTTTGAGCTTCAGCAAGAACCGATGAGGTTCATTCTCGTGTTACGCAGCACGTTTGAGCTTCAGCAAGAACCAATGAGGTTCATTCTCGTGTTACGCAGCACGTTTGAGCTTCAGCAAGAACCAATGAGGTTCATTCTTGTTACGCAGCACGTTTGAGCTTCAGCAAGAACCAATGAGGTTCATTCTTGTTACGCAGCACGTTTGAGCTTCAGCAAGAACCAATGAGGTTCATTCTTGTTACGCAGCACGTTTGAGCTTCAGCAAGAACCAATGAGGTTCATTCTTGTTACGCAGCACGTTTGAGCTTCAGTAAGAACCAATGAGGTTCATTCTCGTGTTACGCAGCACGTTTGAGCTTCAGCAAGAACCGATGAGGTTCATTCTCGTGTTACGCAGCATGTTTGAGCTTCAGCAAGAACCAATGAGGTTCATTCTTGTTACGCCGCACGTTTGAGCTTCAGCAAATTCTCGTGTTACGCAGCACGTTTGAGCTTCAGCAAGAACCGATGAGGTTCATTCTCGTGTTACGCAGCACGTTTGAGCTTCAGCAAGAACCAATGAGGTTCATTCTTGTTACGCAGCACGTTTGAGCTTCAGCAAATTCTCGTGTTACGCAGCACGTTTGAGCTTCAGCAAGAACCAATGAGGTTCATTCTCGTGTTACGCAGCACGTTTGAGCTTCAGCAAGAACCAATGAGGTTCATTCTCGAGTTACGCAGCACGTTTGAACTTCTGTTTATGTTCGCTAAAATCATATAATCATATAAGCGAGTCTCAAAGTGGTAGTTTCGTAGCTGTTAATGGAGGGACAGAAAGCTCTCAGATTTCTCAGATTAGTGTTCTGAAGATGAACAGAAGTCTCACTGGTTCGGAACGACATGAGGGTGAGTAAATGTTGACAGAATTTACATTTTTGGGTGAACTATCCCTTTAAACCACAGTGAGTAATTAGCAAGTGTGTTGCACACGTCCTGAAAAGTGAAGTCAAAACGCTTTGATCGCCCCTAGCTGGTTGGTCCCAGTATAGGTCATAAACCCCGCCCCTCCATGTATTCTAAATAAACTATTTAAGTTTTTTTTATTCTAAATAAGACACATTAAACAATCAAATTACACTTCAAATACATTTATACCAAACATGGTTTCTGTAATTTTTGGTCGTTTTTATCAAGCTGATGTAAGTTCATGTGTTAAATTTTATAAATAATTTTGTTCATTGTATAAAATCGGGGGTGTGACCTTATGATTGACAGCTGAGATTGAAAGCTTCTCTGAGCAAAGTAGTCTATAAGGCACCAACTGACTTTTTTTTTTATTTTATGGAGGAGATTGGAGTTTTAGCTTTAATACATACTAAATTTCCACAAATTTCCATCTGTACTAGTAGACACTGTGGGGTTGTGGGTGGGGTTTTGATATCGCGGCTCCATATGCAGGTCCCAAATCAGCACAAGATGTCAGCGCCAGATTCGGACATTGCCAACTTCACTTTGCAAGAATGGAAGAGAGTGAAGGGGCGTCATCCATGATTTTTATAGTCTGTGGTAATTAGCTACAAATAAATCGTACATTAATGTTGGCTTCTTTACAACACCCCAATGATTAGCCCCAACACCCTGGCATCAAGCTCTGCAGTTAGACACCAATCACATTCTTCTTCATAAAATATAAAATCCAGTTTAATTTAGGTTTTATTTGAACCTTTTTCCTAAATGAAGCTTATATTTAGCAACCTTCTGGGGACATTTTTGAGCAAAAATATAACATTCCCCAAAGTATAACTGGCTTAAACACACACACATAAACACAAGCTATGATAATTACACAGGCTAAGAAACTCCATCTGAAACACCTTTCTTCATAATCCAAATATGGGCCGTGACTGCTGTTCCACAGACACACTCGCGCACACAGTAAATACAGCTTTCTGTAAACAAAATGGTTATTTTTTGTTTACAAGTTTGACTTCATTTTAATATGTGTATACAAATATAATATTTGCATGTCTGCTGTGTATCCATTCATGCCCAGTTTTTGCCCAAAACGTAGGAGGATAGCAGAGAGACCTGCCATGAAACATTTTGCCAAACCACAAGAAAACATGAGCTGCATACAAGCAGAATAGCCACAGCTGGCATGAGACGCAGCACATATATGTGTTTGTGTGTGTGTTTGTGAGGGAACGAATGCTGCTGGATACGAAGGCCTTAGGTACTTAATTTCCTGTGTAAATACATGGAATGGGTAAACATTCTTCTTAGATGCATACTGACCAGCTGTGCTAGTCTAATGCCAGCGGAGAGACTGCTAGGTTTGACCAACCTAAAGGCCTCCTTTCAATTCACCATGCAAAATCTGCACCTCCTTCCTGCATTGCTGCACTGCAGCTCCAGAGCTCAGTCTAGTTTCCCGTCTGCTACACACAGATCAGCCTCTTATGGCACTCGATATACTGTAAGCATTATTACAGTTACCAGAAAACATCTGTTACAATGAGTAGTTTAAGTGCGCATGATAAAAGAAAATGTTTTTTTTCTCTATTAATTCAGTAACTAAGAAGTGGAAAATTTGGCCAAAAATGCTGTGATTGTAAATCAATATGATTATAAAATAATAATAATAATAATAATAAACATAGCTGCAAACAGCAATTAAGGGGCCAAACACAAAGAAAGCAGTATATGTCATGCCACCATGCCTGGGAGCATCAGACGGACTGCAACATTGAGCAATTATAGACATATTAAGATCAATCTCCAATCAAATCCAATCATAAATACAGTCACTGGTAATATTATTTACTGATTTATCACTTTTGACCAATAGGTAGCGTGACCAAATTGATGTGGTGTGGAGTTAAGGAACAATGAAACAAAGTTTGGTGTCAGTATGCTAAATTTGTTGATAGGTTATACAAAAATGTTTTTTCATCATGAAATCCAAAACTTTTTGCCAGCACGTCTGAACATGAGTCGAATTTTAGGGACAGGACGTTCGGTCGACTATGGATATGGATATATATATATATATGTGTGTGTGTGTGTGTGTGTGTGTGTGTGTGTGTGTGTGTGTGTGTGTGTGTGTGTGTGTGTGTGTATATATATATATATATATATATATATATATATATATATATATATATATATATATATATATATATATATATATATATATATATATATATATATATATATATATATATATATATATAGGGGCGGCAGTGGCTCATGTAGGTTGTCTACAAACCAGAAGGTTGGTGGTTCAATCCCCGGTTCCACCTGACCAAGTGTCGAAGTGTCCATGAGCAAGACACCTAACCCCAGCTGCTCCCGACGAGCTGGATGGCGCCTTACATGACTGACATCGCCGTCAGTGTATTAATGGGTGAATGTGAGGCAAAATGTAAAGCACTTTGGATAAAAGCGCTATATAAATGCAGTCCATATATATATATATATATTATATATTAGTGAATTTGTGAAATATAATATTCTATGAGAAAATTCAAAATGGCTTGCGCACAAAATACATAGCCTCAGGTCATGGTTGTCATAACACAAATCAATTTGTTTGCACGTTATTTGAGAATGGCTTGACGAATCAATTTGTATTCCATAACTTTTTGTTTGCATGGTCTGAAGTTATAGCCAAGTAATAAAAGGTGAAATAATTTTGTCTGTAGTCCTTTCAGAAGTTATTAGCATAAACCTGAGTGCAAATTTGGACAGTTGGTGGCACTTGAGGGTTTGAGTTTAAGATTCCAAATTTGCTTTGGTCAGACTGTCCTCTATCAGTGTGCAAACGACCTGTGGTGATTGGCCACTAATAATAACTGTTTCCTGTAAAGTAAAAGATGAGGATTTAAGGAAAAATATTATAGTAATATTAATATATTAAATTAAATAATAAATGGTAAAATGAAAATACTAAAATTTAGAGCTGTCTTCATTTCTTCATTTTCAAACATTAAACTATTGAGCTTTTATTTTGGTTTAGAACCACAGGGAGGCTTGATGTTATTTTTTTAATTGACAACAGCTGGTTTATAAGTATGGGAAGGTTGTTTGGTGCATGTTGCATTCCCAAATTCACGTTATTAGCGACCCAAACTCAGAGCAGATGCTGAGGAGTTTAGGTGGTTTGTTTTGATAACACTATAAGCGATATTGGGATTTCAGTTTTGATTATGATTTCTATTGTGCTTTTTAAAAACTATTTTTAAACCTTTTTTATTGTTTTTGCGATGTTCAGGTTTCTCACATTAATTGCAACTTTGATCAACATTATTAGTTATCAGAATATTTTTGTTACTAAGGTATCAAAACATTTTGCCCTGTATCTTGCAAGAAAGTGCCAGGCCTATAGAAAGCTGTAGGAGAAAGTGCATGAATGTATTTTATTGCAGTGGAGGATGACTTCAGTGTTTTGCCTGGAAATAGGGCCAAATCTTCATCGTGTTCTGTAGTGGGTCCTAAATTCAACTTTTTTGAGGTAATAATTATCCTAAACATGATGCTTTCAGATATACCTAAAGATACTTAAAACCTAAGGCAGCAGGTATTTTTCACATAAAGGGCAAGAAATGTAGCCTGACAAGCCAGACCCACATCAAGATGTTTGGTCTGGAAACTCACCATAGACAGCTCAATCCGAGGGGCGG
>NC_090189.1:7430013-7467513 GCF_024679245.1 Pseudorasbora parva
ATTCAGCAACAATAAAATCAAGTATTTCCAATGACGTTCAGAGATTGGATGGATGTCAGTGTATCTAATCGAATTTGTTCTAGGTGCTTATTCAAGCAAATTATTCATATTCAATTCAATTTCAGCACATACATTAATGTTAAAAAAGATTGTTTTTGAAAAAAACAACAACAACAAAAACCACACCAAGGCTGCATTTTTATGGCCAAAAATAAAGTAAAAAACTGTAATATTGTGAAATAGTATTACAATTTTTTTTTATTTATTCCTCTGATTTAAAGCTGAATTTTCAGCATCATTTTATTATCAATTGTAATAATAAAAAAATAAAACAATTAGTGAAAATTATGATTTTCATGATTTGTTGATGAATAGAAAGTTCAAAAGAACAGTAAAAAAAAATAGAAATACACTATATTGCCAAAAGTATTGGGACACCGCTCCAAATCATTGAATTTGGGTGTTCACTTCCATGGCCACAGGTCTATAAAATCAAGCACTAGGCATGCAGACGCTTCTACAAACATTTGTGAAAGAATGGGTCGCTCTCTGGAGCTCAGTGAACTCAAGCGTAGTACCATGATAGGTTGCCACCTGTGTAATAAGTCCATTCATGAAATTTCCTCACTACTAAATATTCCAGTAAATATTAAATATTTTCAGGGGCTTGGCCCCTTAGTTCCAGTGAAAGGAACTCTTAATACTTCAGCATACCAAGACGTTTCGGACGATTTCATGCTCACAACTTTGTGGGAAAATTTTGGGGATGTCCCCTTCCTGTTCCAACATGACTGCGCACCAGAACGCAAAGCAAGGTCCATAAAGACATGGACGAGTGAGTTTGGTGTGGAGGAACTTGCCTGGCCTGCACTGAATCCTGAGATCATCCTGATAGATCACCTTTGGGATGAATTAGAGCAGAGACTGAGAGTCAGGCCTTCTCGTCCCACACTCTGACCTCACAAATGCGTTTCTAGAAGAATGGTCAAAAATTCCCATAAACACACTCCTAAACCTTGTGGAAAGCCTTCCCAGAAGAGCTGAAGCTGTTATAGCTGCAAAGGGTGAGCAAACTCCATATTAAACCCTACGGATTAAGAATGAGATGTCATTAAAGTTCATGTGCATGTAAAGGCAGGCGTCCCAAAACATTTTTCAGTAATAGTGCTTTTTGTATCATTATAAATGTCTTCACTGTCACTTTTGATTAATTTAATGTGTCCTTGCTGAATAAAAGTATTTATTTCTTAAAAAAAAAAAAAGTACGAAAAGACCCCAAACAAAAATTCCTATAGACTTGCATTGCACATGCAAACACCACTTACATTTGTTTCAGAAAATACTATGTGTAACAGGCGGAATTTCACAGCATACAAGTTATCCTATGATCCTCTCTCGCAGTCAAGTGAAAGCATGTAAAGTGCATACACACAGGCCTACGTGCAAACACACACGTATCTCTGCGCAGGTGAACTTAACATTCATAAGCACATAATAATCCATGTGTTTCTTTGATCTAACTGCAGTATTAAATGTGGAAGTGTGCACTTCAGTGATAATGTCAGTTATTTTATTTCTAATTATGTTTCGGTCTCTCTAAGACACACTTATTTTTGTCCTTACTGGAACTCATACTGTTAAATGCTAGTTTGTGTTTCTTTGTCTACTAAGAAAAAACATTAAATTGGTATGTCACACACAATCACACACACACACACACAAACACACACACCCATAGACCCAAGAAAACTCACAAAGAAAAATATCACAATTGTTTCTCCTAGACAGCATCGGGCGTTTCCTACAATGATGCTTCACATAATATCATATCTAGAGTTTCAAAAGAGATCTCAATAATGTCTCACACTGTGTTTGAATGCCAACGTTGCAAGTTGAAAGATCTCAATATTTCTTTCTGGGACTTTTAGGAGAAACATCTTAGACAAAATTAATAATTAAATGAGACCTAACTGAGGAGAAGCACAAATAACTAATTTGCACTACCTTTCAAAAATGTGGGGTTGGTAATATAGGCAGGAATGCATGTGTGTGTGTGTGTGTGTGTGTGTAAGTATTCAGACCCCCTTAAATGTGAATACGGAAAGTATTCAGTGAATACGGAAAGTATTCAGACCCCCTTAAATGTTTCACTATTTGTTATATTGCAGCCATTTGCTAAAATCATTTAAGTTCATTTTTCTGATTAATGTACACACAGCACCTCATATTGACAGAAAAACACAGAATAGTCGACATTTTTGCAGATTTATTAAAAAAGAAAAACTGAAATATCAAATGTTCCTAAATATTCAGACCCTTTGCTGTGACACTCATATATTTAACTCAGGTGCTGTCCATTTCTTCTAATCATCCTTGAGATGGTTCTTCACCTACATTTGAGTCCAGCTGTGTTTGATTATACTGATTGGACTTGGAAAGCCATGCACCTGTCTATATAAGACCTTACAGCTCACAGTGCATGTCAGAGAAAATGAGAATCAGGAGGTCAAAGGAACTGCCTGAAGAACTCAGAGACAGAATTGTGGCAAGGCACAGATCTGGCCAAGGTTTTAAAAAAAATTCTGCTGCACTAAAGGTTCCTAAGAGCACAGTGGCCTACATAATCCTTACATGGAAGAGGTTGGGGACGGCTAGCCGTCCGGGCAAACTGAGCTATCGGCGGAGAAGAGCCTTGGTGAGAGAGGTAAAGAAGAACCCAAAGATCACTGTAGCTGAGCTCCAGAGATGCAGTCGTGAGATGGGAGAAAGTTGTAGAAAGTCAACCAGCCCTCCACCAGTCGGAGCTTTATAGCAGAGTGGCCCGACGGAAGCCTCTCCTCAGTGCAAGACACATTAAAGTTTGCTAAAAAACACCTGAAGGACTCTAAGATGGTGAGAAATAAGATTCTCTGGTCTAAAGACCAAGATATAACTTTTTGGCCTTAATTCTAAGTGGTATGTGTGGAGAAAAATATCACCGGTCCAATACAGTCCCAACAGTGAAGCATGGTGGTGGCAGCATCATGCTGTGGGGGTGTTTTTCTGCTGCAGGGACAGGACGACTGATTGCAATCGAGGGAAAGATGAATGCGGCCAAGTACAGGGATATCCTGAGCAAAAACCTTCTCCAGAGTGCTCTAGACCTCAGACTGGGCCTAAGGTTAACCTTCCAACAAGACAATGACCCTAAGCACACAGCTAAAATAACAAAGGAATGGCTTCACAACAACTCCGTGACTGTTCTTGAATGGCCCAGCCAGAGCCCTGACTTAAACCCAATTGAGCATCTCTGGAGAGACCTGAAAATGGCTGTCCACCAACGTTTACCATCCAACCTGACAGAACTGGAGAGGAATGGCAGAGGATTCCCAAATCCAGGTGTGAAAAACTGGTTGCATCTTTCCCAAAAAGACTCATGGCTGTATTAGATCAAAAGGGTGCTTCTACTAAATACGGAGCAAAGGGTCTGAATACTTAGGACCATGTGATATTTCAATTTTTCTTTTTTAATAAATCTGCAAAAATGTGTACATTTTACTAGTGTATACATTAATAAGAAAACAAAATACTTAAATGATTTTAGCAAATGGCTAGTTTCACTCCCATAATATTGCAAAATATTAACAGTTTTCTTACAGCCAAAGAGTAACCCCTGACACGATGTATATAAATAAATACATATACACCTAGGATGGCTTGAGGGTGAGTAAATCATGGGCTAATTTTCATTTTTAGGTGAACTAACCCTTTAATATGTGCTTAATAAGAACTAATAAAAAGCCAATATCCTAGTAATATACATCACAATACGCAACTAGTTAATAAGGAAAATTGGGCCCTAAAGTAAAGTGTTACCAAAAACTCTCATGAGTTATGAAAATGCATCTTCTGAGCAATAAAACCGCCTTAAAAAACTCTCCCCAAAAATGTGAAGTATTTTTATAGTGAAATAGCACATGAACGAATACAAACACATGAATCTGTGAACACCCATCTTTCTGGGCTTCGTTTAGATGCTGCGTTTGCTTTGTTTACCACATAACGGTATGATTACAATAATCATAAGTCTTATTATGCAGTGAGATCACATTACCATGAGGTTTGCATTTCCGCCTTCAGCTCAAAATATAGGACAGTGTTTATACTTGTGTTCGACTTTATTCATAGAACTAAGATTGAGTACACCATTACATGTCTGCAGTGCATGTGTGTTATGTGTGTCTTGGTTATTCTAGTGCTGTTAGGACAGAGTAAATCATGTGTGTAGGTTATTCTGGTGTAGATATGAGAGAGCAGGCTGGTGATTATTGCTGTACACACGACCACACTTTGGTTTCGAGCGCCACACTTGCAAATGCCTGTGGGTGTATGTTCATGTATATGGTTAAGTGTGTGTGTGTGTGTGTGTGTATATATATATATATATTAGACAGCGCTTATGGATTGCAGCATGGGAACATCTATATGTGTGTTTTTCAGGGAGGGGTGTAGCATGTGTGCTTTTGGAGTGAAAGTGTGTGTTCTTTTGTGGTGTTTCTGCACATGTTTGTATGTGTGTCTCTCTTAAACACTACAAACCAATGTTAAGGGTGGAGGCCCTGCTATCTAATCTAGAACACTACTTTCTTTTGCTTTCGGTTTTCCTCCCCTTTTTTAGTCTTTTTATATTCCCATTTTCCTTTCCTTTTCTTCTTAAATGCCTTCATTTTTATTAATGGTTTTTGCTAAAGTAATAGTAGGTTAATAATGAAAAGCAAATCTTGATTTGGGCCAACAAGAAAACCCGAACTTGTAACCTTTTGGTAGAAATCATTGGCCTGAATCCAAATTAGGTCATTTGTATGATTTGTGTAGATTTGTGTTTTTTTAAGTTATGTAATGAGAATAATTTTTTCATGTCTTAAGTAATGAGAATAATTATTTCATGTCTTAAGTCACCTTTTTCACCCCTGATGAATTTGCATTCCTGACCTTAGCAACTGCATAGCAAGGCTTTGGCAACCTTCCAGAACACCCTAGAAACTGCACAGCAACACACTAAAAAAAGCTTTCTGACTGTCTTAGCAACTGCATAGCAACACTTTGGCAACCAGCCAGAACACCCTAGAAATGGCATAGCAACAGACTAAATAAAGCTCTCTGACTGTCTTAGCAACTGCATAGCAACGCTTTGGCAACCAGCCAGAACACCCTAGAGACTGCACAGCAACACACTAAAAAAAGCTCTTTGACTGTCTTAGCAACTGCATAGCAACACTTTGGCAACAAGCCAGAACACCCTAGAAACTGCACAGCAACACACAAAAAAAGCTTTCTGACTGTCTTAGCAACTGCATAGCAACACTTTGGCAACCAGCCAGAACACCCTAGAAATGGCATAGCAACAGACTAAAAAAGCTCTCAGACTGTCTTAGCGACTGCATAGCAACACTTTGGCAACCAGCCAGAACACCCTAGAAACTGTACAGCAACACACTAAAAAAAGCTCTCTGACTGTCTTAGCAACTGCATAGCAACGCTTTGGCAACCAGCCAGAACACCCTAGAAACTGCACAGCAACACACTAAAAAAAGCTCTTTGACTGTCTTAGCAACTGCATAGCAACGCTTTGGCAACCAGCCAGAACACCCTAGAAACTGTACAGCAACACACTAAAAAAAGCTTTCTGACTGTCTTAGCAACTGCATAGCAACACTTTGGCAACCAGCCAGAACACCCTATAAATGGCATATCAACAGACTAAATAAAGCTCTCAGACTGTCTTAGCGACTGCATAGCAACACTTTGGCAACCAGCCAGAACACCCTAGAAACTGTACAGCAACACACTAAAAAAAGCTCTCTGACTGTCTTAGCAACTGCATAGCAACGCTTTGGCAACCAGCCAGAACACCCTAGAGACTGCACAGCAACACACTAAAAAAAGCTTTCTGACTGTCTTAGCAACTGCATAGCAACACTTTGGCAACAAGCCAGAACACCCTAGAAACTGCACAGCAACACACTAAAAAAAGCTCTTTGACTGTCTTAGCAACTGCATAGCAACACTTTGGCAACAAGCCAGAACACCCTAGAAACTGCACAGCAACACACTAAAAAAAGCTTTCTGACTGTCTTAGCAACTGCATAGCAACACTTTGGCAACCAGCCAGAACACCCTAGAAATGGCATAGCAACAGACTAAAAAAGCTCTCAGACTGTCTTAGCGACTGCATAGCAACACTTTGGCAACCAGCCAGAACACCCTAGAAACTGTACAGCAACACACTAAAAAAAGCTTTCTGACTGTCTTAGCAACTGCATAGCAACACTTTGGCAACCAGCCAGAACACCCTAGAAATGGCATATCAACAGACTAAATAAAGCTCTCTGACTGTCTTAGCAACTGCATAGCAACGCTTTGGCAACCAGCCAGAACACCCTAGAGACTGCACAGCAACACACTAAAAAAAGCTTTCTGACTGTCTAAGCAACTGCATAGCAACACTTTGGCAACAAGCCAGAACACCCTAGAAACTGCACAGCAACACACTAAAAAAAGCTCTTTGACTGTCTTAGCAACTGCATAGCAACACTTTGGCAACAAGCCAGAACACCCTTGAAACTGCACAGCAACACACTAAAAAAAGCTTTCTGACTGTCTTAGCAACTGCATAGCAACACTTTGGCAACAAGCCAGAACACCCTAGAAACTGCACAGCAACACACTAAAAAAAGCTCTTTGACTGTCTTAGCAACTGCATAGCAACACTTTGGCAACAAGCCAGAACACCCTAGAAACTGCACAGCAACACACTAAAAAAAGCTTTCTGACTGTCTTAGCAACTGCATAGCAACACTTTGGCAACCAGCCAGAACACCCTAGAAATGGCATAGCAACAGACTAAAAAAGCTCTCAGACTGTCTTAGCGACTGCATAGCAACACTTTGGCAACCAGCCAGAACACCCTAGAAACTGCACAGCAACACACTAAAAAAAGCTCTCAGACTGTCTTAGCAACTGCATAGCAACGCTTTGGCAGCCAGCCAGAACACCCTAGAAATGGCATAGCAACAGACTAAAAAAGCTCTCAGACTGTCTTAGCGACTGCATAGCAACACTTGGGCAACCAGCCAGAACACCCTAGAGACTGCGCAGCAACACACTAAAAAAAGCTTTCTGACTGTCTAAGCAACTGCATAGCAACACTTTGGCAACAAGCCAGAACACCCTAGAAACTGCACAGCAACACACTAAAAAAAGCTTTCTGACTGTCTTAGCAACTGCATAGCAACACTTTGGCAACCAGCCAGAACACCCTATAAATGGCATATCAACAGACTAAATAAAGCTTTCAGACTGTCTTAGCGACTGCATAGCAACACTTTGGCAACCAGCCAGAACACCCTAGAAACTGTACAGCAACACACTAAAAAAAGCTTTCTGACTGTCTTAGCAACTGCATAGCAACACTTTGGCAACCAGCCAGAACACCCTAGAAATGGCATATCAACAGACTAAATAAAGCTCTCAGACTGTCTTAGCGACTGCATAGCAACACTTTGGCAACCAGCCAGAACACCCTAGAAACTGTACAGCAACACACTAAAAAAAGCTCTCTGACTGTCTTAGCAACTGCATAGCAACGCTTTGGCAACCAGCCAGAACACCCTAGAGACTGCACAGCAACACACTAAAAAAAGCTTTCTGACTGTCTTAGCAACTGCATAGCAACACTTTGGCAACAAGCCAGAACACCCTAGAAACTGCACAGCAACACACTAAAAAAAGCTCTTTGACTGTCTTAGCAACTGCATAGCAACACTTTGGCAACAAGCCAGAACACCCTAGAAACTGCACAGCAACACACTAAAAAAAGCTTTCTGACTGTCTTAGCAACTGCATAGCAACACTTTGGCAACCAGCCAGAACACCCTAGAAATGGCATAGCAACAGACTAAAAAAGCTCTCAGACTGTCTTAGCGACTGCATAGCAACACTTTGGCAACCAGCCAGAACACCCTAGAAACTGTACAGCAACACACTAAAAAAAGCTTTCTGACTGTCTTAGCAACTGCATAGCAACACTTTGGCAACCAGCCAGAACACCCTAGAAATGGCATATCAACAGACTAAATAAAGCTCTCTGACTGTCTTAGCAACTGCATAGCAACGCTTTGGCAACCAGCCAGAACACCCTAGAGACTGCACAGCAACACACTAAAAAAAGCTTTCTGACTGTCTAAGCAACTGCATAGCAACACTTTGGCAACAAGCCAGAACACCCTAGAAACTGCACAGCAACACACTAAAAAAAGCTCTTTGACTGTCTTAGCAACTGCATAGCAACACTTTGGCAACAAGCCAGAACACCCTTGAAACTGCACAGCAACACACTAAAAAAAGCTTTCTGACTGTCTTAGCAACTGCATAGCAACACTTTGGCAACAAGCCAGAACACCCTAGAAACTGCACAGCAACACACTAAAAAAAGCTCTTTGACTGTCTTAGCAACTGCATAGCAACACTTTGGCAACAAGCCAGAACACCCTAGAAACTGCACAGCAACACACTAAAAAAAGCTTTCTGACTGTCTTAGCAACTGCATAGCAACACTTTGGCAACCAGCCAGAACACCCTAGAAATGGCATAGCAACAGACTAAAAAAGCTCTCAGACTGTCTTAGCGACTGCATAGCAACACTTTGGCAACCAGCCAGAACACCCTAGAAACTGCACAGCAACACACTAAAAAAAGCTCTCAGACTGTCTTAGCAACTGCATAGCAACGCTTTGGCAGCCAGCCAGAACACCCTAGAAATGGCATAGCAACAGACTAAAAAAGCTCTCAGACTGTCTTAGCGACTGCATAGCAACACTTGGGCAACCAGCCAGAACACCCTAGAGACTGCGCAGCAACACACTTGCTTCTGCACTTCTGAGAAACTCTCAGAATAACTTAGCAACTGCATAGCAATGCTTTCGCAACCAGAACACCCTAGAAACTGCAATTAAAATATAATAAAATAGATGAAAATATATAAAATGAAATATAAAATAGAAGTAAAAGAGACAATAGTTGTCATACAGTAATGCTATAATAATTGTTCTGTCCCATTTGGGAACTTTCTCTGTACTGGATATATAATGTTAGACCAATGCATAAAAGCAAACTAGTCATTTACTAAGACTGTGAATTATTGATATTGAAGTTCATATCCCCTACACTGATAACTAGGAACTTTAGAGAGGCTTTAAGATTAATGAGATCATTTCAGCTCCATGTTCATTTTGGCACTCATTGATTTTGCTGTTTGCTTTAATCAAGTCATTAATCTGCAGGAGGAGCTGCTACTGAAACCACTGAATGATCTATTTGTGTTCCTACATTAAGAATAGTAGGAACGCATCTGCCAGACCAATTTATATAATTTATAGCACTATTATCCTGATGATCTGTGGTCAGCACTGAAACACAGAACAGCTGATAAAACACAGTATACACACAAATCCATTGTGAAGACATAACTGACCAAAACTGCGGTCAACAAGCTTCTGCCACCATTCATTTATTAACTTACTCATTAGTGCTGTTTACTAAGGCAAGCTACTGTTTTGCATGGGCAAACACCACTAACTATTATTTATTTATCTCTCTTGCTGTAATTAACTTTGATTAATTACAGCAAGAGAGATAATACAGTAATTAATGGTCTAATTTATCATTACTTGATTGAATTTAGAGCCATTTGAGGTGGCTTTTTGCTGAGTATGGTTAATTATTTGGTCATTTGTGGCAAGATTTTCCATCCTTTCCGTCCCTCCAGTCAGTGAGTATTATGAGTTATTTGATGTTTTCTTTTCTTCGTATGCAGCAGGCCCTATAGATCGGTTCGAGCCGCTCTGCGATTGGCTCGAGGTGTGGCACGGCAGACTTAGGGGCGTGTCCTGCTTAATGATGGTGTGTGAGCTCTGTGAGCGTTTGATCTGGTCTGGCTGGGTTATTTGTGGAGTGTTGGGATCATTTGGTTTGGAGTGTAATTAAAGCTTTGGGTCAGCATGAGCATAATCAAAGCAGACTGGGTGGTACACTAAACACTAAAACACACACACACACACACACACACACACACACACACACACACACACACACACACACACACACACACACACACACAACAACTATGCTGTAATTTTAGTGCAACGCTGAATTAAATCCTGACTGAAACACAGGAGGAGGAACTAAAGTGTAAAGGATACAATTTAGAGACACTAAGGCTGCATCCGAAAGCTTAGGTAACTGACTTGTTGCCTCGCTGCCCTATCAGGGAATGACTTTTGGACAGAGCAGCGAAATGGTTTAATGATCTAGAGCAAAATAGAGTGAGCCTTGGTGAAAACTAAGTGAATATTTAATAATTACTACAATAGTCAATTCTTGCTAGAAATTCCATAAAACATGGAAAACATTGGTCAAAAACATACATTTACACACAAACTGACAACCAACCGCAACTTTCAGATGACATGTTAATTTTTTAGCCGAAAGGCAGGGCAGGTGATTTGTTCCAGAAACACAAGTTAAGTGGTCAAAATATATTTATATGTAAATATATAGTCTATAAAAGGTATAGGACTATATATATATTAAATGTTTGCTCAATCATTGCATTTGGTCTAAATGCAATGGTTCAATGTCCTACCTGCATGTCAACGTATGTATTTCCATACCTCTGAGCTCCGCAAATCGACGCCACAACTACTGCGTTCAAGCCATAACTACTGTGATTTGTAAGAGAGGAAAACCCATGATGCATTTTAATAGCACTATCAATCGCTAGCTGCTATGAAAATTGCCTTCCCTACCAACTGTCACGCAAATGAAATGCACAGGATTGTGGAGGCTCACATTGGATTCAGGCGTGCCTTGATGCCTTCCTACCTTGCAGTGCATCCTCCAAAGGCAGCATTTTAAAGATTTCGGACACAGCCTAAGTAAGTGTCTTGGACAACAGGGTGTTGTATCAGCTTTCAAAGTGTGTGTAGCCTGAGGCAGAGGGTGTGTAGATGGGCTACAGGTTGATTTTATGCTCAGAATAAGACTGCAGTTACTAGTCTACTACTTTTGCACAATATTAGTAATTTACAATCTATTTAAAAGGGACATATTAGGTTCTATAGAGCTGGAGCTGAGAAACGGCTCGTGTGAGATGATGGATTAGTTCATAAAGAGGATTAGCAGGACAAATGAATCTGGTTTGTGGACGTGTTCTTAACATTCTCTGGTACATGAATAACAGATGATGTTTGAACACAAAAGCAGAACTCGTGCCACAATAATGACAGATTGGACAAAAACACTGGAAAGAAGCCAAATCAGTTCATTCATGCTTCATTTCAGTAAAGTAATCTATATTTCCCCTGCTTTAGATGTTTTTTTTCTTCTTCATACATTGGTGTACGAAAAGACTACAAGTACAAGCATTTTTTACTTGCATAACTTGTTCTAATGATGGACCAAGGAACATGTACTAATAACTCAAATGTTATTTCATGTTGTCTTAAGTGTGTTCTGCTTTGGTGTTTTATGTTGCAATATTTATATGCTCGGCTAAAACCCAGTCACAATGATTTCATGTCTTCGGATTAATGTGATCCGCGTTGAGCCTCTATCCTACTGTAAATCTGTGCAAACCCCTATGTTTTAAAGCATGTGTAATGACGGTATCCAGGTGTGTGGCCTCATCTCTGCCTGTTTTCTGTGTTTGCGTGATCTATTAGTGACATGCACAACCAAACGTTAACTGATGCTGACATCAAGCATGAAGATGAAAGAATGTCAAATGATTGATGGAGAGAAAAACACACTCTTGCTGATGGCCAACAGTGTATGTGCGGTACAGTAGAAATGTATACTTAAATGCACTTGCGTATACAGGGCGGGACGTGTGCTAGCCTGGGTGTGGGTGTGTGGCCCATATTTAGATCAGAATCGGTATCTTTACAGTGAGTTAAATTCATGCTGCTAAATATCCATGGCAAATTGTCAGGCTTAAGCAGTGGTTATGCATCCAAAATGCACATAATTAGAGGAAATGCTTTACACAGTAACTTTTCAGACCTGTTTCTCTGAACAAGCCATAGAGAAACTCAAAATGCTTGAAACGTTTGCTGTTTTTCTTCATGCTTAAATCATTTAGGACAGAGCACATTTCAGCGACCTGAAGGTATCAGCCAGGACATCAGACCCTTAGAATGTTTTTCAACAGGTTAAGAAAGAAACTTTTCATTTTGAAAAGGAGTAAAAATCAAGGTCTAAAAAAGTTTTTTGCTCTCACTTTATATTAAGTGGCCTTAACTACTATGTACTTGCATCCAAAAATAAGTACAATGTACTTATTGTGTTCATATTGTATTGCAAAACACTTCTGCTGATATTGAGCTGGGATATGGGTAAAGTTAGGGACGTGTGGTGGTGTGGGTCAGTTTAAGGGTAAAGTTAGGGTCAGGTGTGGTGGTGTGGGTCAGTTTAAGGGTAAAGTTAGAGACAGGTGTGGTGGTGTGGGTAAGTTTAAGGGTAAAGTTAGGGTCAGGTGTGGTGGTGTGGGTCAGTTTAAGGGTAAAGTTAGGGACAGATGTGGTGGTGTGGGTAAGTTTAAGGGTAAAGTTAGAGACAGGTGTGGTGGTGTGGGTCAGTTTAAGGGTAAAGTTAGGGTCAGGTGTGGTGGTGTGGGTCAGTTTAAGGGTAAAGTTAGAGACAGGTGTGGTGGTGTGGGTCAGTTTAAGGGTAAAGTTAGGGTCAGGTGTGGTGGTGTGGGTCAGTTTAAGGGTAAAGTTAGGGACAGATGTGGTGGTGTGGGTAAGTTTAAGGGTAAAGTTAGAGACAGGTGTGGTGGTGTGGGTAAGTTTAAGGGTAAAGTTAGAGACAGGTGTGGTGGTGTGGGTAAGTTTAAGGGTAAAGTTAGGGTCAGGTGTGGTGGTGTGGGTAAGTTTAAGGGTAAAGTTAGGGTCAGGTGTGGTGGTGTGGGTCAGTTTAAGGGTAAAGTTAGGGTCAGGTGTGGTGGTGTGGGTCAGTTTAAGGGTAAAGTTAGAGACAGGTGTGGTGGTGTGGGTCAGTTTAAGGGTAAAGTTAGAGACAGGTGTGGTGGTGTGGGTCAGTTTAAGGGTAAAGTTAGGGTCAGGTGTGGTGGTGTGGGTCAGTTTAAGGGTAAAGTTAGGGTCAGGTGTGGTGGTGTGGGTAAGTTTAAGGGTAAAGTTAGAGACAGGTGTGGTGGTGTGGGTGAGTTTAAGGGTAAAGTTAGGGTCAGGTGTTGTGGTGTGGGTAAGTTTAAGGGTAAAATTAGGAACAGGTGTGGTGGTGTGGGTAAGTTTAAGGGTAAAGTTAGAGACAGGTGTGGTGGTGTGGGTCAGTTTAAGGGTAAAGTTAGGGTCAGGTGTGGTGGTGTGGGTCAGTTTAAGGGTAAAGTTAGAGACAGGTGTGGTGGTGTGGGTAAGTTTAAGGGTAAAGTTAGGGACAGGTGTGGTGGTGTGGGTAAGTTATGGGTAAAGTTAGGGACAGGTGTGGTGGTGTGGGTAAGTTTAAGGGTAAAGTTAGGGACAGGTGTGGCGGTGTGGGTAAGTTTAAGGGTAAAGTTAGAGACAGGTGTGGTGGTGTGGGTAAGTTTAAGGGTAAAGTTAGCGGCATGTGTGGGGGTGTGGGTAAGTTTAAGGGTAGGGTTATAGTTGCTCTGCAGCAGCAATAACAACAGCAGAAATCAAAGCAATAATAATAACCAAAATCAGCTGCAATCACCAACCTGTGGGGGACCCAAATACCAAACATATCAACATTGTCACTATTACCATGCCAAACACTGTGTTCTCATGACAGAATTATAACAGTCCTTTATGATAGCTTGTTGGACTGTATGAACATGATCCCCGCTGTAAGTCGTGTCGCTGTAGGATCTCAGTTGTTTTTTAATGTCAGACTGTACAGCAGTCAAGACATGTTAAAAGCGGACACATGAATTAAGCCTTGTCCAGAGTTTTACATCAAGCCATGACACGTTCTGAGAGCAGCATTTACATGAGCGAGAGGAATGGTGACTAACACACAAAAACATTCTCTAGTGTTAATATTGATCATCAATTGAGGGGAAAAAAGACGTGTGTGGAAAAAGTCGTTGTTTGTTGTCTCACTAATTGTGTCATCAGGTTCTGCGATCCTGTTGGTTTTTGATTTGACGGTTGTTATAGAAGTCACTGCAGGACTGCACCTCTAAACTTCTGACACTGCTATTCCCTAGGGCTGAGACTTGATTTTATTCATTAACTATTGATTGGATGGGGAAAAGCGTTTCTGTTGCAGGTGGTTGAAGGGGAGAATCCGGTGACATCACTGGAAAATCAACTTGAAGAAGAATACAAATACCAGGAACTTGTGTTAGTAAATTAGATTTCATGTTGACTTCTAAATGTCAAACCATTCACTTTTGTTCTCATTCAATAGTGTTGGGTCAGTCAAATCGATAATATTTTATTCTAAACTGGTGTTAAAGACAATATTGATAGATATGAACACGAAACCCTCTGTAAACACCTTAAGAATATAAAATAAAAATAAAAAACATTTTTAAGGTGGATATTTTAGAATGAGAAGATTTTTAGAAAATGTCCTTTAAACATGTTTTGTAATTTAAATAATATGAAACCACACAATATGAAAAGGCCAGAATCTTAAATTGGTCAGTGCATAAAAAATGTCTTACCTAACAGTAAAACAATTATGAAATACAAAACAAGTTTGAAACCTGGAACAAGACAATCCAGCTTTAATCCTGCCTTAAAATTGACCCTGGGTTAACATCTTGAAGTGTGAAAAGCCCATTGGTATAACTAACCTTGGCAGGGGCTGAGGTGCCCCGGTGTGCCCTCCCACAAGGGGCGTTATGGACGGCTGCTGTGTAACCCGACACCCGGCGCTCTCCACAGCTGCTCTCCAAACTGCTATTTAAAAAAGGAAAAAGGATGAAACTTCCACTCCTGACTCCTCAAACCCCCCAAGCACCAAACATCCAGTAGCTGCTGTAGCTGTTGCCAACCCGGCATAAATGCCTACAGCACCCGGGCAGGACCGGACAGAATCGCCCGCGGATTATTCCCGTCGCTCCACGGGAGGGATTTATGGTGGTGTCGCGCGCAGCAGACCGGTGGGAGATCGTGCTCATTCCGCACAACGGTTTATCCGATGCATGAGACGACGGCTCGCGCTCTCGGGCAGCGACGCAGTCACGCAGATTAACGGATCAGGATTTTGACTGCCGGGACAAATGAATACAAATGAATTTAGCGACCCGAAGGAGAGTCCGCAGAACCTCTCGTCTGGTGGCAAAGTAAGTTTCAGTTTTACCTCATATCAGGTACCTACTTAACGGGTCAGTCATGCAGGTCGGGCACCTCAGTTCCCCGGTAACACCGGAGACAAAGAGCGCTTGGTGACTGGATGTTTGCGCAGGGCGCGCTGGTTTGTGTGTGTTGGTGCCGGGTGAATGGTCGCTTGTTCGCGCGCTCCGCTCTACCTGTGTTGTTTGGCCGGTGTTCAGAACTGAACAGAACCCGATCTTTAACTGAAAGGGTCCAGGTGTACGAGCAGAGATGTGCACGAGCCAGCTTTTTGCCATCATTACGCGCAGGCACTAAAGGTTTCTGAAGAGGTCCAAGAACTCCAAGGTCAGTTTAAACTTTTGCGCATTGGCATAGTGCGTGGTCTTGACTGTGGATCGGGTCTTTGGGTTCATTTCTAACTAGTAAGGGGCCATTTACATGAGACGCGTTCTTGTCTTTGATGTCTTCTATGGTTACTTTATGGATCCATTTCATTTTATTCCAATAATTATTTTTAACGTTATATTAAAACAAATAAATAGCTTTTCTGGTAACATTTCATTCATTCATATAGTAAAACTCCAGTAGGCTCATTTATAATGTATGTGTATCTAGGAACTCTGCCATTGCCATTTAGGTGTAAATGTCCCAACTATCCCGAATTAACTCTGCATGTTGTCATACTAACAATCTGCAGATTTTTTTTTTTTATTACGAGTCCAACAAAGATGAATTCTAATTAATTCAGTAACCACTGAATTCAAGTGATTTTGATTCACTTAAAAGAACCGGTTCTTTGAATCAGACTACACTGGTCATGTTGTAGTTTTTGGTATCATTATCAGTGTAGTTTATTTCGCTTCAGGATGAGGATGGCTCGGTTGTCTTCGCTTCCGATATTTTTGCGCTCTAGGTTCTATTCTAGGCGCTCGTGGAAACTTGGAATTCTTGGAGGCGTTCTTTCAAAATAGGCTCAGTGTGCGTTTATGTTTGTATGTGTACGTGTGTGTTTGCAACTGAACATCACAGTCAAACCACACAGAGACGCTAAACAAACAAGACTTCCGTTCCTCACACCCTCTGATGCCAGTGGACGAATGAATGAATGAATGAATGACCTGTTCAGGTCTAGAAAAGCTGACAGAACAACTAGATGTAGGGCAGGCCTAATGGAATTGTACTTGTCTTTCGAGGTAATTATTCCCTTTTATAACGTTCAACCAGTAAACCACATATTTTATGATGGCTATCTACCCAAAATGCATTGTACGTATTTGGGGCAAGAAAGCAAGAAAAAAGTCCCTTTAGTTCAAATTAATAAATAAGAATGGAACTAGGGGAAAGCCATTAGTCAATCTTGGAAATGATCCATTTGAACCGATTCCAGCCAACTAAAATCTGAATAGAGATTGTAGTGTGGCGGTGATGCTGTTCAGTGACAGACGTTCACATCTAATGACAGAAATGGGCATAAAACGTTCTTTTATGAAGAAATTGTGGCGCTTCCGCTAAAAAAATGTAGCCTAGTCCCTGATGTGTAACTGAGATGCGCAGTGATATAAACGCTACAGTAGCTGGTGAACAGGTGTTTCCCGTCATAGCTGTATTTTATATTTTAGCACTGCTGAAACGCTGAATTGAACAATCAACTATCCGTTTTATAATTTTATGTATGGTTCCTATGCTTTAGTGCATATTGTGAGGTCTGGTCTGAGCTCTCTACCGCTGTTTGTTTTTTTTGTTTTTGTTTTCTTGACGCTAGTGAGCGCTCCGTTTTAAACTGAGCGGCCTGTAACCAGATACCTTGCACTTCCAACATTGTCCGCCAGGGTGCGCTATACATAACACCAACTCCAGACAGGTAGGCCTATAGTGAGTGATTTTGGGACCTCTCTGAGTTTAAGACATATGGGCTTGCTTCTATCATATACACTTAAATTTAAATAAGTCCAGATTTTTAAACAAACTTGTATTTTGCGCGGCCTGCGCCTAAAAGGAAAGAATTAATTGGATAAAGATGGTGTTGTAGAGCAGGGGTCATGTTCTTCCTCATCAATGTCCATCACTGTGATGAACAGAAGGAATTTCCACTCTTCTATTACTGAAGTAGAGAGAGAGAGAGAGAGAGAGAGAGAGAGAGAGAGAGAGAGAAAGAAAGAGAAGGGTTGTTGTATGCAAGGATGGTTCTTTTTAGCCGTCTGTGTACATAGTGTGTGTGAGTTTACACATTTGTGTGTGTACATGTGGTTGCTACCATTGAGAAAATTCCACTCACTAAATATCAAGGCCTGGAAAAGGGAAACATGAGCTAAATACATAGCGTACACTACACACACGCACACTTTTACTTCAAATGAGGACATGCCATCGACTTCTAATGCTCTTATATAAGCTAATTATAATGAGTAGGCTATTTATTTTAATTGATACATTTTCCAACTAGCAACATCCTTGGATGTCTCGAACTGGTTTTACTCGCTGATTGCAATCATATTCACTTTCTCTTCTAAATCTGCTTTGACTTTAGCTATTGGATATTTTAGCATCACTGAGAGTCTGTCAGCTCAGTTTAATACATTTTTCCATGTTCCGAATCATTTTCCTTCAAAATCAAAACTTTAAATCATATAGATAAGATTTCTGTTATTGCAATATACAAATATTCAGTCACACAGTGTTTATGAGACTCAAGAGATGCTTGACACATACATGAGTAATTCTCTGCAGTGAACACACACACACACACAATAGAAAGAGCACATTCAGCTGTGACACACACACACACACACACACACACACTGTTTCTCACTCATCTGTTTGCGGTGGCTTACTGGCTGGCCGGTGTTTCTCCTGTTCTGATTGGCTGAGAAACTCTGTGGTGAGACGCTTCACTTCCTGACTCAGGTATGGGTATCCTGGGGGAGTCTAGGGCCGCGTGTGTGTGCATGATAGATAAAAGTGTGTGTGTTTTGTGGTCACCAGGTAATGTTTAAACCAGCTGTCAGGGCGAAGGCGCACACACACACTCACACAAACATACCCGCATACACAGTGGGGGTTTGGAGCGCTCCGTCTACCCTGCCAATCATAATTGAAATCCTTCCCCTGTGGGTCACTTCCTCTTTCATGTGCCTGTGAAATCTGAGGTTAGGGTTCAAAAGTCAAAGTTCAACTGGGTCAGTCTGGCAAAAACTACATCTGAGGTTCCTTTGTGGTATCGTCACACATAAAGTCTAACAGTTTCACTGTAGTATTAGTGTGGCTTGCTAAGGTAAGTTGATGTAAGAGGGGTCTTATATATTGATGAGTTTTAGATATTTTTATAGATTATTACCTTTGACGTCATCTGACATCAAACACCACCATTAAAAAGTTTATAACTTTTTAAAACTATTTTAAAACTGTAATATTGTAAAATTATTACAATTTAAAATAACTATTTTTCTATTTGAATGTTTTAAAATATAATTATTCCTTTAAAGTCAAAGCTGAAGTTTCAGCAGACTTCAGTGTCATGTGATCTTATCATGTCATATTATTATTATTATTATTATTATTATTATTATTATTATTATTATTATTATTATTATTATTATCATTATCAATGTTTAAAGGGTTAGTTCACCCAAAAATGAAAATTAGCTCATGATTTACTCTCCCTCAAGTCATCCTAGGTTGTCTGGCTATCACCAGAACAAGCTTAATTTAAGATTGACCATTGGTCTGGGGAGTCTGCTCTGTATTTTCTACTGCACAAGAGGCGTGATAAACGAGAATTATGCAAATGACTCTGTAAGCAATTGGATAGTCCTTCAACCAATCAGACCACAAGAGGCGAGATCAAAACATGTCCTGGCTAGGGATGTCACAATACCAAACTTCCAGTAATCGGTACCAATACCATAGAATTTTTACGATTCTCTGTACCATAGCAATTTAAAAAAAAAAATATTTTATTTAACAATTTAAACATTTTTTTTTTAATTGATTGAGTTCATTATTTATGATGATAATCATTATGATTAAATAATACATATAAGCATTTAAAGGCTACATACTGTTTAAAAGTAAACATTGTTTATAAAAAAGACTTATGAAGTCATCAATAAGCAACCTTCAAGGCATAATAATTATTATTATTACTAGTATTATTATTACATCGAGACGTAGGTAAATCTACTGTAAAACAGTAACCTAATATATTTCTGTCTATTTCTTCAGCTTAAACTAAACTTTTATTTTGCCAGGTTGCTGTGAAGACCTTTGAGTGTCTGTGTTCATGATATGACAGTTTTCCCAGGTAAAACAGCAAATCCTCATGATGAAGATGGAGATGAAGTTCATGCGTTCATGTCCTCATATAGTGGCACGACAGAGGCTAAAAAGATAACGTGTCACCTGTGTGTGTGTGTGCGCAGTGCTGCGCACGCACTGCAAATGAAACCGCGTGTCTGCGCCATTCATTCCCACAGACACGCAGAACATGCAGGATTAATATTTAAATAGTATTTAGCATTTTATTATTCACAGACACTAGTATATATTCGGCTACAGTCTGGAGCCCTGCGAGATAAACACGGAAGCGACTGAACGCAGCTGCGGCTACCGAATATACTCGGTACTACAGAAATGCTGGTATCGTCGCATTTTTTAAATTTCTCTACTGACTTGGTACCCAAGGACCAGTACTTGTGACATCCCTAGTCCTGGCTCTTCCATAATGGCAGTGAATGGCAGGCCAAATTTGAAGCATTTTTTTGTGCATTTTTTTGTGATTACATTTTTCATTTTTGGGTGAACATAGTTGTGCTGCTTAATTTTTTTGTGGAAATCATGATACATTTTCTATAAATGGAATATTTTAAAGGAAAGCATGCATTTGCAATGGAAATCTATTAATGCATCTTTGCTGAACAAAATGAATTAGTTTCCAAAATAAAATATTTGGAACAGTAATGTACATGACATTATGATGCATAGATTCAGTTGTAGCATTTTAAATGACTGGTTTTAGTTTTTAGTGTTTTATTTTTTTAAATAGTATGCAGGCTTTAAATATTGACCATTTATTGGATTTCATAACATAAAATAATCAGTATTGCTGCAGTCCTCACATATTCCTATGGTAAAAGTATTTAGTAAAATGCTTAATTTTAGAAAAGCTATTTTATTTCGTCCACATTGTGTAACAGTAATTAAGCTCTGTACTAAATGTACTCAAATACTTAAGATATATAAAGACAGTACACTCGTATGACCACGCACGCTTTTTTTACAGTTGTTGTCAGATTTCATTGGTGATTTCAAATATGACATTTAATTGTAAGCTTGGTGAACAGCTTAGGAGAATTTGATGTTTTCCCATTCAAAGAGATAAGAGCTATACTTGCGTGACCAATGACTGAAATAGCTGCCAGAAAGGTGTTTCAAAGGTGGTCGCAGATTGACATGACTTGCTTTAAAGGGTCTTGATGTACTTGAGTATACATTTGAATGCGTATTTTGACAGTTTCCAAATGAAAGAAAAGAAACTAAAAACACGCACAATGTTTTCATTCACTATAAACATGGAAATACATTTAACCGGCCGGCATCATCCATCAGTTTGATGGTTCACTCCACTCACTCCGGAAAGATGGTTTTGCCAGTAAAATTTTCCAGTTGTTTGGGTCGAGGCCAATGCAAGAAGCCTGAAATGTGTACCTCCATTGTAATGATGATGTTTTGACAAGTGGCTTCTGTTATGTAAAGGTCTGATTCAACATCTAACTCAGCTACCCGCAAAATAGTGGAAATTCAAATGAGTAACTGTGTCTTTCTCTCTGTGTTTCTCTAGGAGAGCTCTTCTTCTGTGTATTCTACTTTATTGTACTTCTTTTGGATTCACCCAAGTACTCTTTGAAGGTAAGATGTGAAAGATATAAACATGCAATATTTGTGATTGCATATTTGTGAATGCATTGGAAATGGTGGTTAAAAGTGTTTGGGTGGTTAATGTGGTTAAAACTAGATTTTTGAGGCCACTGAATTATTGCACAATAATAAAGTTTCATGTTCTTACACTTTCCACTAAGTTTGGAAAGTTTTACAACATTAAACTTTATACCCTGATTCATGAAACACAAACACCCTCTCCCTCACATACGTATGAGTTTCCTTACCCAACTTTTACCTTTTCTCCTGCCAAACATTGCTCAGTTCTGAGCTCTTTTTCCTCAGAAAAGCATGTCCTATAACCCCTTTTACATGTGTGTGTGTGTGTGTGTGTGTGTGTGTGTGTCTTTTTTTATATAAAACATGACATCATGCTCCCTCTTGACTGCTGATTCATGCTGAGCTCCACATATGAAAAGGCCTGGGAATAATGTTATGATACATCTACAGATCTGTTCACAGCAATGCGAGTTCAACGAGTTCATCAGCGGGCTTAGCCTTCTTTTAATATATACTGTAATTTTCTCCAGATCTCGGATGAAAGTTTTCATTGTAATGTCACATAATAAGTATCCTGCATTCTAAGACAACTAAATTTAGCCAAATTATAAGGAAGCATGACATGGATAATTTCAAAATGCATTGTGACAAGCTCAGCAAAATTGTTCATACATTCAAGAGAACTTCTGATTAAATATGCTGATATTTTTTAATACTACAAAGCAATGAAATAAATTGCTCTATCTTACTAATGAATGTACTAATTTGGCCACTTAGTATGTGCACACTCACTGAAATCAGACACATTGGTCAAGTTTCTACTGGTATGCGTCTTGGAAATACACAGTCTGATTCTGAATAGTTTTTTGAGCCAGTCACATTAGTTGTGAATGCCATTTGACTGATTACACTGGAGCCACCTAAAAATGACTTCATGACAACACATATTGGCTGATGGCACCATAGGAACATGCCCAGTGCCAAAACCATTGATAGTCCTTCACAGTTTTGATGAATGTTGATTCATGATATGGGTGTGAAGCACAAACAGATGCTCATTTACGCATCATTCAGACAGTGTACTATTGTGTGAATGAAGTAGTTTCTAATGCTGTTCTCATACATTTGGCTCTGTCCCGGCCTTGTGAAGCCAACCCTGACCCAAGTGAAGCACACACGCACAAGTTCACTGTGATAACTTCGCAAATTTTCCTTGTCAAAAGCCAGTTTTTAGCACTGGAGTTTTGGCATCCGATACAGACACGCAGCTGTTAACTTGCTGCTGCTTCTTCTTTTTTAGCCTCAAAGGATGTTTTCCTGCTGGAATTTAACACATGGCATTGTGTTACTGAATTAGCACATTAAAATGATGTAATGGGGAGCCATTGACCTCCTAAAGATGCAATGAAATCAAAATGAAAGTTTTATGGCTTTAATGTGTTCATATGTGCTAGCTATTAAAATACTATCCTTCCATATTTGTGTTCCTTGTCGGTTGCACTGAGCTGGTTTCCACTTTCTGTACCTCAAACCTGGCACAGGTTATAGAACCATAATAATATTTTATACTGTAGTGTATAAACCGATCAGGCAAAACATGACTGGTGAAGTGAATAACACTGATTATCTCTTAATCACGGCATCTGTTAGTAGGTGGGATATATAAAAATGGGCAAGCATAAGGATTTGAGCGACAGAGTTTGACAAGGGCCAGATTGTGATGGCTAGACGACTGGGTCAGAGCATTTCCAAAACTGCAGCTCTTGTGGGGTGTTCCCGGTCTGCAGTGGTCAGTATCTATCAAAAGTAGTCCAAGGAAGGAACAGTGGTGAACCGGCGACAGGGACGGCCAAGCCTCATTGATGCACGTGGGGAGCAAAGTCTGGCCCGTGTGGTCTGATCAAACAGACAAGCTACTGTACCTCGAATTGCTCAAGTTAATGCTGTTTCTTATAGAAAGGTGTCAGAATACACAGTACAACGCAATTTGTTGCATATGGGGCTGCATAGCCTCAGACCAGTCAGAGTGCCCATCCTGACCCCCGTCCACCTCCAAAAGCACCCTGATTGGGCACGTGAGCATCAAAACTGAACCACGGGGCAATGGAAGAAGGCAGCCGGGTCTGATGAATCATGTTTTCGTTTTCATCACATGGATGGCCGGTGCGTGTGCGTCACTTACCTGGGGAACACATGGCACCAGGATGCACTGTACGAAAGAAGGCAAGCTGCAGGAGGCAGTGTGATGCTTTGGGCAATGTTCTGCTGGGAAACCTTGGGTCCTGCCATCATGTGGATGTTACTTTGACATATACCACCCACCTAAGTATTGTTGCAGACCATGTACACCCTTTCATGGAAACAGTATTCCCTGTTGGCTGTGGCTCTTTCAGCAGGATAATGCTCCTGCGACAAAGCAAAAATGGTTCAGGAATGGTTTTTTGAGCACAACAATGAATTTGAGGTGTTGAATTGGCCTCCAAATTCCCCAGATCTCAATCCAATCGAGCATCTGTAAGATGTACTGAACAAACAAGTCCGATCCATATAGGCCCCACCTCGCAACTTACAGGATTTAAAGGATCTGCTGCTAACATATTGGTCCCAGAGATCACAGCACACCTTCAGGGGTCTAGTCGAGTCAATGCCTCGACGGGTCAGGGGTGTTTTGTCTGCAAAAGGGAGACCAACACAATATTAGGATATAACACAGGATCTATTACAGGTCATGTTATGCCTGATTGGTGTATATACATTTCTTCTGGTTATGCTAACTGCATTTCATTGTCTCTGTACTTGTACTCTGCAGAATGACAATAAAGTTGAATCTAATATATATGTATTTATATAATAATTTGTATGCATAACAGTGAATACGAATATGTGTGTATTAAGATGTGTTTGGGTTTGTGTTGCAGATGTGGACGTGTTGCAGCGGTTGGCTCTGCGTGCTGAGCTCGGTTCTCGCGCCGTTCCCGCTGGCGTCATCTCCCTCCGCTCTGGAGTCATCCTCACGACACGGGCACGAGTTACCACTGCGACACGCTCTGTGTTCCCACCAGAACTCTTCTGGAACTGCACTATTATCCTGAGCCTCCGATCTCACCGCTTAAACTCAGCATATCTCTTCTCCGTCCTGTCTGGGACTCGGATTCAGCTTGGGCTGGAAATTTCGCCGGGCAAGCTAACGCTTCACGCCGGCCATGGGAATGCCGCGGTCTTCCCATACGACCTCCATGACGGACGCTGGCATCATCTAGCCTTCGTTCTAAATGGGCGATCAGTGACCCTACACTCTCCCTGCTCGGAGAGCAATGGTGGAGTTACACAGAAACTCCCCATACTCCCGGAACGTCTGAACCCTCGTGGAACATTCCGCTTGGGGGGCAACAGCGCTTTGCTTCCAGGTGCGGTACCCTTTGAGGGGGCGGTTTGTCAGTTTGATGTAGTGCCCTCGGCACAAGCCCAGCAGAATTATTGCAGCGCCATCCGCAGGCAGTGCAGAGAAAATGACACTTACAGGCCAGCGCCTCCCGCTCTACTTCCCCTCCCATCTCGACTAGCCCCACCACTATTGGCCCACACATTACCACCTAATCGCACTTTCACTTTCACTCCCACTAATTTTCTTTGGACATCCATAAATGGTGCAGTAGGGTCTGCTACGAGAATGAATGATGGTGTACGACCTAAGTCGTCCTCTACCACACCTCCACCCCTTTCCTTGATGCAAACAGGACTTGAACCTCCTTTATCTTGGGGATATTTAAATTCAGTCACCCCCAAACCTACTCTCAGGACACCCAAGCCGACTGCCTCAAAACCTGCAGTCTGGCTCAACCCCACAAAACCAGGTGGATCAAAACCCACTCCAGGAAAAACATCTCCAAAATTTAGCGCAACAAAGTCTTCTGAACCAAAGCCCACGATTGCTCGACCAACCTCTTCCAAACTTGGAAGTTCAAAAACAACTGGACCTAAAACTACGCCACCAAAACCCTCCAAACCAACAGCTGTAAAACCCACGGTAAAGAAGCCAGTTCTAGTGCCAAAGCCCACCAAGATCAACCCTACAAAGAATACTTCTACTGGTGCTCAACCAATCAATCCTAACAAGAAACAAAAAAACATTCTAAAACCGTCGTTAGACCCAGGACCGACCACCTCAAAAAGACCATCGCCAACCAACAAAAAGCCCAAATTCAAACCCTACACAACACTACCAACCCTAAAATCCACCCTTGCCCCAAACGCCCCACAGAAAAAAAACCTTCCAACACCCAAATCCACTCCGTTCACCACTGCTGCACCAAACAAACCACCAAAAACTCTGGAAACCCCCAAAGTCAATCGTGACCAACCTAAAAGGCATTACGTCACACCAAGCACTCCAAGGTTTGCCGTCCAAACTGTGACTCTTCCAGCTTTCGACGATTTCCAGAGCTTTGAGGTGGAGCCAACATACTTTTCGCTTCTGGTCGGATCGCCTGGACAAAAAGGAGATCCTGGGAAAGTGGTAGGAGAGCTGCATTTGTGTGTTATCAGGGCCGCAATTTATGTACGATAAAGCATACGTTTGTAGGTAAAAATTAGCACATAAGCAGACATAAATATTCATAAATATTCCACCCATAGTGACACATACAAAGATATACAGAAGAGGAGAAATTTTGTTGCCACATCACATAATCCTACTTTTCTTATAAATTGTCAGTGATTTGTCGCTCTCCACTTAAGGCGAAAATGCTGCATGACAAAAAAACATCCAATGAGAATGTATTTGATGTTAAATCCGGAGCAAGATCTTTTGACCAATGAAATTAACCTTGTAAACGGGAATGTCTAGGATGGTACAATACAAATAGAAGACAACTGACTGACTAAATGTCCCATTGCTGGCCGTGATTATAGTTTTTAAGACACTACACATAATCAGCTTTTCATGAGGCTATACAGAGTTGTAGACAGACAGTCACTGAGGGTTCCAAACAAACCGCCTTTTACAGTTCCTCCTAAACCAAAACTACGGCAACCCGTGATGGAAACATTTTCAATTCCCGAAACTAATCTACAGCCATCAGGTGGTACAAGTCAGATCTCCCCAAGTTGTTTGAGTTCATTATTATTGTAATGTTACATGCTTTGAGACATGAGGTAATTTAACGCGTTTCTCGTCTCGTGACACTTTGCAGACTCTGCTCTGGCTGTGGAAGTTAATGTGTTTTGAAGGAAGAGGGGCTTTAGAGATGCTCGAAAGGGAGGTTGGGATCTAGCTAGCTTGCTATTGCTAGCCTCTCTGAAACTGCACACCCTAGCTTTAACATAGATTATATAGCTTTGATCTCTTGTCACGCCTGGTTAAGACACTGTGATATTTTAGTATACTATCGTTCAAAAAAGTTTGGAGTCAGTGAGATTTTTAATTGGTTTTTGTCTTTATTAAATTAAAAAAAATGCTTATGCTCACCAAGCACTTTGATTTAAAAAAATACAGTAAAAACTGTAATGTTTTGAAATATTACTATTTAAAATAACTATTTCTATTTTTGTACATTTTAAAATGTAATTTATTCCTGTTCAAAAGAACAGCATTTTTTGAAGCAGAATAAAATGTTATAAGAGTATTAAGGTCCTTACTGTCACTTTTAATCAATGTAATGCAGTTGCTGAATGTAAGTATAATTTAAAAAAAAAAGACCCCAAACTTTGGAAGAGCAGTGTATTTTCCTTTATTTTATATATTCAGACATCACATATTTTTTTTATTAGAAATAGGTTTGCACCCTAAAATTAATTTTATGGTGGTACAAATAGAAAAAATATATATTTCTGTTGATATATATTGGTTTGTACTGATTATACACTGGTCTTCATTTTCCAGGTGGCTCAAATGCTTTCTAAAGGATGTACACAGTTCAATATTGCTTGCAGTTTTAGGTCGTCAGCATCAATTTAGCGTCAAAATGTGTCCAGAGATGTTGATAATGCCCATGTAGTTCAGTTTGAAAGCCGTTGAGTGATGTGTTTTTAAAGCCGGGTCAAAGGTCCAGGGAAGTGCTCAACATTTTATCAGACACTCAAAGAACTTTACAAGCCCGGAATCCTGTTCCATCCGTGGAAAACTAGGCATGGGATTTCAATCAAATGAATTGAAAACTCTTGAACCAAGAATTTAAGAGAGTCAATTTCAAAAGGAACCACCTGACCTATGACCAAAAACAAATAAGGATAAGTGAGTTATTGCAAGTCCTGTGTTAAATCTGAGTCAGTCGTATTTAAACATTAGGACTTCAACGTCTTTAAGGTCCTGTAGATGGAGCAACATTTCTAGGAGCAACGTGGGGGTGGGGGGGACAATGGGCAGACAATGTTGGGCAAATCTCTTGGGAACAGTTGAGTTTACAAGGATGTTCAAAGAGACGTCTGTGATGACATCATCATGCTCAGACCATTTCTAGAGGGCATTTTCCTAAATATCTGACTAAACTTGACAAAATGGCCCACATCTTGAACAATGACCCAATTTAACTTGTGTCTGTTTATGTCTGCACATCACTGTGGTTACCTCCGACCCGTAGGCAATCACAGTGTGTGTGTGCATGTGTAATTTGGTGGAGGCTCACAGGTATGTGTGTGTGTAGCACCCAAGAGAACGTTCCCTGTTATTACCACAGGATAATTACTCAAAAGCACCCATCATCCACCATAAAGATGCGTTCTCCAGGTACTTTACTAAAACTCCAGGAACACGCCCGGCGATTCTCTCAATTACACGTGCACACGTGCTTTAAGTCTGCAATTATTTACAGCTGCAGTACACACTTTACGCAAAGATAATGAGCTGTAGCCACTATCTTTAGCGCTACTTAAATATACAATAACCCGTACAAAACAAACTAGCTTTGAGCTTGCTACTGCTTACTAAATACTGTGCAGTGTCCTTTTCACTGTCAAATTTTTGTTTTGTCATTACTTTATTTTGCAAGTTTTATTTTAGTATTTAAATGCTATCATAGTTTATATTAAGATGCATATTTTGTTTTCATTTTAGTGTAATTTTTTTTAGCAATTTTGTTTGTGAGCTTTTGTATTTTTTTTAAAGTAAGTATTAATAATTAGGTTGAATTTATTTATTTATTTTTGTTTTAGTTTGCATTTTTATCCAGTTAGTAATTTTAGTACTTCAATTTTAACTTATTTCAGTTATTTGCCAAGGCAACATTTCATCTAAGGCAAGGCAAGTTTTTTAATTTAATATATATATGTATGTATGTATGTATGTATGTGTATGTATATATATATATATATATATATATATATATATATATATATATATATATATATATGTATGTATGTATGTATGTATGTATGTGTATGTATATATATATATATATATATATATATATATATATATATATATATGTATGTATGTATGTGTATATATATATATATATATAATATGGGCTGTTAAAATGAATGTGTTAACACATGCAATTGATTTTTTTTTTGTTTAATGTGTTAAAAATATTTAATTCAAATTATCACAACAAAAATAAAGATAAATACAACGAAAACAATTACTTATAGTGCATTTTGACAAATAAAAATTGGGCAAGTAAAAATCTGAACAGGTTTGACTGGGCCAGTAAGGCAAGGCAAGTTTATTTATATAGCACATTTCATACACAATGGCAATTCAAAGTGCTTTACATAGAAAGGAATTAAAATAGGGATAAAAATGCATAAGAAAAAGAATACAATGTAAAGAGAATTAAAAATAATAAAATGATGATAACCAAAGAAAAGAACAGGTAAACTAAAACAGTTATAAAAAGAATTTAAAAGATGATGCATAGATAAGGTGCAATCAGTGGGACGTACAGTGGCCCAGTGCTCATTGAGTAAATGCACAGCTAAACAGATGTGTTTTGAGTCTGGATTTGAATGTGGCTACTGTTGGAGCACATCTGATCTGTTCAGGAAGCTGTTTCAGTAGAAAAAATTGAGCCCTGATATAGTGAAGTGTAGGTAACTGTGTCATTTATTATAATGGTTTGAAGTTCACTTAAGTTTTTTTTAAAAGCCTAATAATTGTTCAATTGTATTGGTGATACTGGCCTTCTTTCATAAAAATATGGCATTAAACAAATATTTAAAATATAGGCTACTATCTTTGTTTTTTTCTATATTAATTTGGAGATTAAATGTGACATTACAAGTTAAAAATATATTAAAAACTTTTTTTTAATCGATTTGAGAGCAATTTAATTTTAATTTGTTTTTTAATATATATATACTTTTAGTTTTAGTTAAAGGGGTAGTTCACCCAAAAATGAAAATATGCTGTTAATTTACCCTCAGGCCCCAAGATGAAGGTGTATTTTTTTCTTCAGTGGAAACATAAAGACGATTTTTTGAAAAACCGGGGTCCTCTGTGATTCATGTGATGTAAGTCATTGGCTACTGTCAATGGCAAACATACAAGCAAAACAACATATAATACCTGCTTATATTGATTCATATTCATTCAGTACACTATAAATGGAAGTTGAGAGTATATCGTGGAAGTTGTACGATACGGTATTTCATAGGAAATGTGCATACTTAATTAGAGTAGTATGCTATTTTGAACACAAACAGCACTATTTGAAAGCAGTGTTGCATCATGGGAGTATCTCAGTGTTCATTCAGGACTTTGTCGGTGTGTGAGCACGTACGTAGCTGTTGGTGGGGGGCTGTGTACATGTATGCGGGTGAGAAAGCACCATCCCCCCCTCCTCCATCAACAGAGCCATAGTTCTGGAGCTCCGAGATTCTTAACATAAACACACACAAGCTCACACACTCATCTTCTGTGTGAGCCGCGCTCAATGGAAGTCTTTCATCCTGTGCCGCGTGGCACTGCTCTTGGGGGTGGAGGTGGGCTTGAGGACAGAGAACCCAACTGATCCTCTGTTTCAACAACTATGTTGATATATATGATACTGGTTGAGCGATAGAGCTGGGAGAGATTACCGGAAAAATCCTGATGTTTTTGGCCATTTGATGATATTTGATATGTACCGCATGTTATTGCTCTGAAATGGCTTAAAAATGGCTCCTTTTATTCTGGAGGAGGAACCACCTTTTGGACCAAATAGCCATTGTTTCCAAGTAGATTAATAATGTTACATTTAACTAAATGTTTAACTAAAATACTGAAATACAGTAAAAATATACATTAAACAGCATTCACAACACATTTTAATTTTGATAGAAATGTGTTTGGGTAAAATATTATGTATTTTTTTTACTAAAATATTTTAGAAATGTTTAGTTGTTGTACATATAGTTTATATAAAATAAATAAATATTGTAATATATATATATATATATATATATATATATATATATATATATATATATATATATATATATATATATATTATAAATGTTTATATAAATAAAATGATGATAAATGAAATGATAATAATTTTATTAATATAAATATTTATGAAATATTGTATAAAATTGTGTTCATTTTATAAATGGTTGATATAAAACAATATGAACTGAAATATTTTGTAAATATTTTGTAAATAAAGGAAAATGTCTGTGTGTATATATATATATATATATATATATATATATATATATATATATATATATATATATATATATATATATACACACATTTATATACATATATATTTATATACATTTATATATAATCACCAATACAATGTTGCTTATTTAACAAAATATTTTTCCCCAAACCATTGAATCGGTGTTTGGTACCGGTTCACTAAAATGGACAGTTTGATAGATGAGAGATTCTGTATGCAATTTTTCCTATGTTCTTGTCTTAATGCTGTCATACTCATAATACTCACAAAACCAGCAAAATTGTGCAATCTGAGAACTGTAGGATTATGGGATTGATACAGACCTTACAGAAACTACAGAAAAGGACCACAGGAATATTTTCATAAACACACACACACACACACACACACACACACACACACACACACACACACACACACACACATGTTGTGTTTTCATGTTTTATGGGGACTTTCCATAGGCGTAATGGATTTCATACTGTACAAACTGGACATCCTATCCCCTTACACTGCCCCTGCCCCTAAACCTACCCATCACAGGAAACATTCTGCATTTGTACTTTCTCAAAAAAACTCCTTCTGTGTGATTTTATAAGATGTTTTCCTCATGGGGACCTAAAAATGTCCCCACAAGGACAAGGATTTCGGATATTGCCATCTTTGTGGGGACATTTTGTCCCCATAACGTAGGGATTACCAGGTCACACACACACACACACACACACACACACACACACACACACACAGTGGGATACAGGATCTACATCATCTGTAAGTCTATAGCTTATTATCAGAAAAAGGAAATTCCCTGAAATTACTTCCTGTTTCCTCTGCTGTGTTTAGTTTAAACAGGGCCTTGCAGCACTATTAGCACACCTATGCATCGAGTCTGTGTTTGATTCATAAATACGCCCCTGTGTTTCGCAGGGAATTCCGGGACCTCCAGGGAAACCAGGGCAGCCAGGGACAAGAGGACCTCGGGTGAGTGTGTGTGTGTGTGCGCACGTGTGTGTTAGACTAAAGGAGCTTCTGACCTTCAACCTCAGATATAAACAGGAAGTTTGTAAAATGCAGTGCCTTATAAAATCTCTCACACACTGTTCGCCCTAGTGTATTTGTGTTTATCGGTACTTTTTAGTGCGAGTGTCTGGGTTTTGTCTGGTCAGCAGGTCAATCTTACCTCAGAACTATATACAAACCTCCCCTCCGGATCCGTTTGTCACATTCACTTACACACTCAGTCGTTTGAACTTTCTTATACTTGTGTCCGTCTGTTTTATCATTTGTGTGTTTTTAATGAAAGTTAAAGATCACAACTACGTTTTTATTTGGATATATGGGATTTTAAAGGGATAGTTCACCCAAAAAGCAATGTATTTTTCATCATATCAGCCCTCGTGCATAAGACTTTCATTCATCTTCGGAACACAAATTAATATATTTTTAATGATTTTAAGATTTCTGTGAAACTATTCACCCAAATCTCTGATGTCAACACTTTAAAACTTCCAATGAGGTTCATTCTTGCAAGCAAGTACGGTTGAGCTTATGTTCACTGATCAATATTTATAAGTGAATAAAAGCTTATATTCAATCTGTTGTGATCATTTAAAGTGATCACTTGGATTATACCACTCAATTCATGGGTGTTTTGAAGTGTAAGATGTTTGGGTGAACGTTGGGAGACTTTCAATGGAGGGAAAGAAATCTCAAGAGTTTCAGTAATGAGTGAAAGTCTTATCGGTTTGGGATGACATAAGAGTAAATGTTTATTTAATCGTTTTATAGTTCAATTTTTGGGTATTAAAAAAATTGGTAACACTTTAGAATAATGGTCATTAGTTACCATTAGTTAACTACATTAGTTATGAACTAATAATTTATTGCACTTCTAAAGCATTTATTTATTTTTGTTTATGTTAATTTCAACATGTACTAATGCATTATTAAAATCTAGTTAATTCACCGTGAACTAACATAAACAGCGGTATTTTTATTAACTAACGTTGACAAAGACCATAACAAATGTACTGCTCGTGGTTAGTTCATTCATCTTAGTTAATACATTAACTAATGTTAACTAATGACGATTATTCTAAAGTGTTACCAAAAAATTGGCATGTAGCTCATCTCGCAAATTTAATGCACAGATAATAGAATAGTTTTTAATGTTGGGGTGTTCTATCTTTTTGTGTAAGAGCAATCTCGTAGCATGATCAAACACAGAGAGCCATAGACCCACAGACCCTCAAAACTTTGCTTGAACTCTGACCTTTGTTGACAGGATCACGTGGGTGCGATGTGTTGTTTTAGCAACTGAAGTCAACATGTAGTGTCCATGCGTCAAAGGACCGCCGTGAGGTCACTCTCTGTTGTGTGTGTTTGCGCTGGTGTGAAGTATTTTAGAGAATGTGTTATAAAGTCTGACTGCTAGGCCTTGTTCAGCCGGCACCCTATTCATGTTAAATGTGCATGTTATTTGTGTGTGTGTGTGTGTGTGTGTGTGTGTGTGTGTGTTTGCTTGTTAGAACAAAGAAGACTTTCAGTGAAGTCAGCATCATTACTCCAGTCTTCAGTGTCACATGATCCTTCAGAAATCATTCTGAGGATTTGCTGCTCAAGAAACATTTCTGATTATTGTCAATGTTGAAAACAGTTGAGCTGCTTCATATTTTTGTGGAAACCTCAACATTTTTGTCAGATTTGTTTTTGATGAATATAAAGTTAGACTTTTTGTGACAATGTAAAAAATCTTTACTGTCACTTTTGATCAATTTAATGCATCCTTGCTGAGTAAAAGTATTAGGTTTATTTCAAAGGAAATCTTACTGAACCCCAAACTTCATATTAATTTCAAAAATAGAAATGCTTAACTTTTTTAAGTGTAATAAAAAGCCACACAGGGCCTTCCATGAACAGTTTGAGTGTTTTTGATTAAGTGTTGAATAAACTAATTTGTGAAAGTCAGTCATATTTTATTGCTTGACTGGGTGCAGATCAGAGACTTTCCTCTGTTTACCCCCTTTGAGTCTGAAGCAGAGTTTAATTTTATATCAGCAACAGAATAATATTTAATATTTCATCAATACACAATATTTCAAACAGCCTCCCCAACACACACTCATTTATTCAGCTTTATATTGTTTTTACACATGTGCAATTCTTCTTGTTTTTGTCTTCATGAATGGTATCTATCTTATGGACTGTTTCCTTCCAATAACACCCATTGACCTTGACCCCTCACTTTGACCTCTGACCTCAAGTGGGAAGTCGTTTAAAAGAAAAGCTATCAGTACAAGGTCAGGGTCACATGAAAGGTCAAAGTTAAAAACTGGTAGAAACCATCTCAGATCTATTCACTGTATCTGGAACAGAAAAATACCCAAAGCACACTCAGTTATGCAATTATATACACACAAGTGTCTAAATAGTCAGTTTTCTTTTTTGACAGTAAGTACATTTTTAAATGCTTTTGAATTTTTCTTAATTATTCATTCTTAATATGCATGTCATTTGCTACAGGGACCCCCAGGACCACACGGCAAGCCAGGTCGACCCGGCCCTCCAGGGTTGAAGGTAAAAACCAAAACAGCCACCTTTTCTGTCAGATAATCCACAGTCTGATCCCATGTACTGGTCAACTCATCTTCCTCTGTTCAGCCTTCTGTTATATTCATCACCGCACCTCCTGCTGGTACTGTTAGGCTGCATGCAAAACCCTGCGGACAAGGTTTTGGAAACACAGGCAGTCATACACATGTACACACACATGCACTTTGATTTATTTGATTTGAGAAACCCAGCAGGAAGTGGAAAGTCTTTCCCACGACATAGTTTGTGTGATGAAGTATAGCTGTAGTATTAAAGAGGGGCTATAAACCAAGACCGCTAAACATGCTTCTAAGTTAGGTGTGTGTGTGTGTGTGTGATGTCCTGGTGCGTGATTGGTCCGCTCCCTTCATCCCTGTAAATGCAACAAAGGTGGTAAACCGCCGAGCAGCTCAGCGGGGTGTTTGTGCGATTGCATGGTCTCTGCTTTCTGCGTTTAATTATTTCGAGCAGCCTTTGAAGACACTCTCGGTTAAGGTGTAACGGCCTGGAGTCAAACTTCCCACATGTTCTCTCTCTCTTCCTGTCTGTGACAAACACATGTACCTGCAGACATAAACCCTTAATTACTGTAATGTATAAAGCTCAAAACAGTACTGCCTTGTTTTGATCTGTTGTTTGCTAAGAGGTATAATGTTACTTGTCGAAGCGGCCTGGTAGGTGATGGAGTGGCCTTAGCAACCGCATAGCAACACCTTAGTGACTTTTGCATGGACAAACACCACTGCCATTTTCTTCATTCGATTTAAACTCTAGATCTGTGAGTTAACGCTCTCAGTCACTCGTTTCTCTGTCATTCCTTCTCTCAGGGGAAGAAAGGAGACCCTGGACTCTCTCCTGGAAAAGCACTAAAAGGAGATAAAGTGAGAAAACACATACACTTGTTCCGATACACCGGTTAGTAACGGACAAAATATTGGTTTGGATGAGAATAAGGATGTTTATCGAAAATAAGAACCACTGAAGATCATTCATTTCTTAGAATATAAGGTAGATGTTCTTCTGCTAGGAACACACAGGCACACAGGAAGAGTTACAACAGAGTGTTTGTGCCTCATGTTTGCTGTTTGTGTTTGTAGGGAGACATCGGCCTGCTCGGTCCTGTTGGTTTAGTCGGGGTGGAAGGCCGTAAGGTAAGATATTCTGAAGCGCTTAGAGCTGCATGTTTTTTTAAATAGTTAAAATAAATAGTTAAAATAGAATAATTCTCACATGATTCTGAATAGACAACTAAACAAAATAGCATGTCATTTATTAGAGGCTCTAAGGAAATGTTAATCGCTGCTGTCTATTTAAAATACGAGTGTAATGGTACACAAAACTGACGGTTCAGTACGTACCTCGGTTTTGAAGTCACGGTTCGGTACAGCATTTTTTTCCGGTAAATTGCTTTTTATTTATTTTTATTAAACAGTGGTTTACTGAAAAAATTGTGTCTGTCTTTTAAAGATGAGTTTATTGACGATAAGGCTGTAAACGATATAGGGAGCCCTTACTTGCACATTATAATATTAAAGGTTAACAACAGAGCCCAAATTAGCCTAAATTCAGTTGCTATTAATTTTTAAATATTATAATCAAGAGGGTGTTGGTTAAATTGCATCCAGTAGAAATTAGAAATCGTGTTCGTGGGGGCTTTGCGGTGCGATCGAAAAGGGCACTTTCACAATTAAGGGGGCAGGGGCTCAAGCCATCCTGGCATTATCCCTGGATAACTATCGATTCACTATACATTTGTGTTGTTGACATTATATGCACTTATGCTAGCCTGACGTGGTCATACTCAATTCTAGTCAGAATATGAGTCTGATGCTCCATTGGGCTGTGATTATGGGGCGTTTCAACCAAACCAGGAAAGACATCAATTGGACAGACCTACAACCAATCAGAGCAACGAAGCGACGCAGTGTCAAATGTCAACAGAGTTCAACTGCACTGTGTTGCCAAGTCCGTGTTTTTTTCTGCCGGTTGTTTTCTATGTCCGTGGGTTGAATCGACTATTATGTGATATATAGACACATAGGTGTGAATTTTAGCAGGCAACCTTGCCAAAATAATACACATTTTACCCCCCAAACACCATTTTTCTCCAGAGAACCCCCCGATAAGCTATTGTTTAGGGCTAGTAGTTTTTTTTTGTAGGATTTTGCAGGATTTTTTTGTAAAAACTTGTCAACCCTGTCTGCACGCACGCTGGTATCAGGCTGGAATACACGTTCTTTGCTGGTGTTGTAAAAAAAATCTATATAATTTTATGATGCACAGAGTACTTACCCAACATGATCATCATTTCTGAGAGAAATTGTGAAGGTGATGCAGATACAAACAAGCTCTCCGTTTAAGATTTGAACAAACATAACCCAAGCCCCTTTGATGACGTGATGATTACGTTGCTGTTGATCATCTGTCCGTCATCGTCTAAAGCCCGCCCTGATGATTTCATTGGTCCGAACAGTTTCTGTTCGGAGATAATTACTCCTCTATGGAGCAAAGCCAGACCGAACTGCCCAACCTAAAACATTTGTGGGCGGGGCTAAGTTCGGCTGGCATCCAGACTACACTTATGCACCGATTGGCAACAAAACCCAGACATTTGGTGCAGTTTCACTTACCGCCTGCGGTTTCGACTCGTGACCGGGAAAAAACAAGCGCACTTGCAGAACGCTGTTGCTGTTCTGGGAAAACAAAACTGCATCCACTGTTTCCTTAACGCTGGGTTATTTGGGAAGTGTTTTGTGGTCTAAAAACAAAATGTCAGCACTGCAGACGGCTCCCGAATGCAACCCTAATAAAGCTTGTTGATGTGCGCACTCATCCGAGAGAAGTGCCCATACAAGCAATTGCACCCTTTATGACATCAAACAGGGTCGTACTCGAAAAAAACGTGTATTTGACACAGAAATGCTCTGTCATATGTTCAACTCTTTTTCTTTTTTTTGTGGATTTTGGCCATGTTTAGAATGAGAATCCAACCAACTCAGGCATGCAATGTCCGATCTGGCTCAAAT